>NW_026611579.1:480000-522500 GCF_029633865.1 Lampris incognitus | reverse complement strand
ACACACACACACACACACACACACACACACACACACACACACACACACACACACACAAACAAACATGCACACTCACACACACACACATACATAACCAGATAGGTACACTCACACACACACACATACATAACCAGATAGGTACACTCACACATACACACACAGACACACAAACAGACATACACACACGCACACACAAACCGACAAGCATACACAACACAGACATGTACACGCACACACACTCAAACAGAAACACACACAGACACGTACACACACACGCAGACACACACACAACACAAACAGAAATGCAGAATCACACACACGAAAAAAGACATACACACGCACACAAACACACACAAACAAAAATGCACACACACACTCACGTACACAAAAACCGACATGCACAGGCGCACACAAGTGCAAATACACAAAAAAACAGACACACACCCAGACATGCACAAACATACACACATACAGACATGCACACACACATGCACACACACACACATACAAGTACAAACACACAAAACAGACATGCACACACACACACAAAACATGGACACATACACAAACAAGTTAAAACAAACACAAACAGACATACACACACAGACACAATCACACACACACACACACACACACACACAAACAGACATGCAGACACACACTCACACGCACACACAGACAGACAAACACAAACAGATATGCACACACACAAACACACACACACACGCGCGCATGAACAGACACGCAAAATCAGACATGCAGATACACATAAACGCACAAAACCAACACATACACACTATCAAGTGTAAACATTCACAAAACAGAAACACACACAGACATACACAAACAGACATGCACACACACACACAAACAGACATGCACACCTACAGACAAACACGCAAAAACCAACATGCACACAGCAGACACAAACAAACAAACAAACATGCACACACAGACATATGCACACAAACACACGGACACACACACAAACAGACATGCATACACACACACAAACAGACCTGCACAAACACAGACACACAAACTGACATGCACACACAGACACACACATAAATACATGCACACTCTCACACACAGAACCGGACATGCAGACACACACGTGCAGACAAAAACAGACATGAACACACACACACACACACACGCAAACGCACACACACACACACACACACACACACACACGCCCAACAAACGCACCCAACCAGACATGCACACACATACACGAGTACAGCCACACACAAAAACAGTCATGCACGTACACACACACATACAAACATAAATATGTTAAAACATACAAACATAGACACGCACACACACACTCAAACAGACATGCACACACGCACACTCACACACACACAGATATGCACACACACACAAAAACAGACACACGCACCCACGCACGCACACACACAGACATGCACACAAAAACCGATATGCAGACACACACAAACAAACACACACACACACACACACACACACAAACAGACCTGCACAAACACAGACACACAAACAGACATGCACACACAGACGCACACAGACACACACATAAATACATGCACACTCACACACACAGAAACGGACATGCAGACACACACGTGCAGACAAAAACAGACATGAACACACACACACACACACGCAAACACACACACACACACAGAAAACAGACATGCATACACAGAGACATACACACACACACACATACACGTGCAAACACACACACATACACACACACACGCCCAACAAACGCACCCAACCAGACATGCACACACATACACGAGTACAGCCACACACAAAAACAGTCGTGCACGTACACACACACACATACAAACATGCAAACATAGATATGTTAAAACATACAAACATAGACACGCACACACACACAAACAGACATGCACACACGCAAACAGATATGCACACACACATAAACAGACATGCACCCACGCACGCACACACACAGACATGCACACAAAAACCGATATGCAGACACACACACACAAAGAAACATACATGCACACACATACACACAAGTGCAAACACACAAAAACAGATATGCACACACACACACACACACACACACACACACACACACACACACACACACACACACAAAACCTGCACACATACACAAACACGTTAAAACAAACACAAACACAGACATACACACACACAAACTCAAACAGACATGCACACACACACACACACACACACTCACTCACACACACATACAGACACACGCACACACACACACACACATACATGCACACAAAGACATGCAGACATACATACACACAAACAGACATGCAAACACAGACACACAAGTGCAAACATACAAAAATTAGACATGCACACACACACACACTCACACACACAAAGATAAATGCACACACACACACACAAACAGACATCACACACACACACACACACACACACACACACACACACACACACACACACACACACACACACACACACACACACACACAACCAGACATACACAAGGAGCAGTAAGCACGGCTCACCATCCACCAAACACAACCACCACCGAACACACAATAAACTGTTAGGGCTCGGTCTGTTGACCAACCTGGCAACCAGCAATGAGAGCGGGGGAAGGGCGCGTCTGAAACACCTGCAGCCTACCTACTCGTTAACCACTCTAGTATAAGTTTGTTTGCTTTCCAGAACTCGTCGCGAGTTCGTCCTGAACAGTCCCGTGAGTAAATTCTTCGTCTCGAGTTTTGTGACATTTCTGTGTCTCCCGGTGGAGTACAGATTGTAGTATTCTCCGTGTTTTTGCTTGTTTGATTATTCCCTTGTGTCAGTTCTCCTTGAGAGCTTGTTCGGAGAGGAACTCTCTTTGTGTTTTCCCCATTGGATTTTCCCATCGTGATTTTCTAGTTGAGATCAAGTTTTTGATATTCTAATTTCTCCTCTCTCACTGTGGATCTTATTACTCGGTTGGACTTCTACCATTAAAGGAGCAGTTTGTGTTTTTTCCCCTTTCGGACTCAAAAGGAGCAGTTTGTGTTTTTTCCCTTTCGGACTTTAAAGGAGCAGTTTACGTTTTTTCCCTTTCGGACTTTAAAGGAGCAGTTTACTTTTTTTTCCTTTTCGGATTAAGGGGGCAGTTTACGTTTTCCCATTTTTAAGAAGCTATTCTCAAGTTCCGCCTGAAGCGCCTCCCCCTTCTGGCCAGGCCCGGCCGGCTCTCCTCTACGAGTCCTGCCAGGTTGGTGCTTTACTTTGTCTTGTGTTGTCGCTATTGGGTTCGTTCTACAAACCTTAACATAAACTACACTAAGAACAACCACAACTACAAAACAACCACAGTGTAAGGTGCACGGATAAGTAGACACGTGAGCCCGTGACTAATGGGTCGGACCCTTTAGTGGACCGGTTAACGTTGTCTCCCGCGGTGTGGGAGATCGGAGTTCACGTCCCGGCTGTGGCGGTTCTCGGCTGCCCCCCGAGTTCACTGCATTTGGTGTCAATAGTGGGATGCAGCGAATTAGGGGGGAGGAGGTGGGCAGTCCGGGAACCGTCGCCACAGGCGGGACGTGAACTCCGATCTCCCACACCGCGGGAGACAACGTTAACCGGTCCACTAAAGGGTCCGACCCATTAGTCACGGGCTCACGTGTCTACTTATCCGTGCACCTTACACTGTGGTTGTTTTGTAGTTGTGGTTGTTCTTAGTGTAGTTTGTTGTGTGTTCGGTGGTGGTTGTGTTTGGTGGATGGTGAGCCGTGCTTTCCGAGGACACGGCGTCCCTTGAGACGACGTCCCTGTCTTTGAGGCACGGAGTGAGGATAGCACCGCAGCCCAGTACCACGGTGCAGCAGGTGCTTTGGTGACCCAGTACCACGGTGCAGCAGGTGCTGTTGGTGGCCCAGTACCACAGTGCAGCAGGTGCTGGTGGCGGCCCAGTACCACGGTGCAGTAGGTGCTGGTGGTGGCCCAGTACCACGGTGCAGTGGGTGCTGGTGGCGGCCCAGTACCACAGTGCAGCAGGTGCTGGTGGCAGCCCAGTACCACGATGCAGCAGGTGCTGGTGGTGGCCCAGTACCACGGTGCAGCAGGTGCTGGTGTTGGCCCAGTACCACGGTCCAGCAGGTGCTGTTGGTGGTAGGAGAACAGGTGGAGCATGGAAACACCTCGTTTGCTTCATGAATGGATAAAGTGGTGGTGATGTTTATGAAGTAACAGGGTTTGGTCAACCAGCTGATAGAAAACGGCTTGCTCGTGAACGATGGGTTTACACTCGTTTCCCCGCTGGCGGCGCCCTCCACCCGGATCACCGTGTCCGGAATCCCTCCTTTTATTTCCAACGAGGCGCTGTTGCAAGAACTGAGGCGTTTCGGGAAGCTTGCGAGTGGATTCCGGACAGCGAATCTGGGGTGTGAGGACACCAGACTGACCCATGTTCAGTCCCTGCAGAGACACGTGTTCATGTATTTGGACTCTCCGACCCAAACACTGAACGTCTCTTTCCGTGTTAAACCCGAGGAGGGTTTCTAGCTCTGGGACTATGAAGTGTTTTGAGGGTGGAGATTTGGGTCACAGGCAGATTGCTTGTCCGCATAGACAGCACGCAGCGGGGACTGCTGTGGCTGATGTGTGTGACAGCGGGGAGGGGGGCAGCGGGCCGATGTGGCTGAAGGCAAGCCTGGCCTTGTATGAAAAGGCTTCTTCAACAAGAGTCAACTGGAGGGAAAGTGAGGCTTGTTTGATGGGTCAGTGGGACTTGGGGAGTACTCCCAGTATTCCTGGGAATTTTAGGTGGGGGGAAAGAGGTATTAAAGGTCTAGGAGTATATCTGGGAAGTGAGGACTTTCAGAGGCAGAACTGGGAGAAAGTGTTTGAGAAGGTGGAAACCAGGTTGTCTAAATGGAATTGGATGCTACCCCAGCTGTCCTACAGGGGAAGAGCTCTGAGAGTTAATCACCTGGTCGCCTCGTCTCTCTGGCACAGACTCATTGTTTTGGTGCCAGAAGAGATGCAGAAGCTCATGGTGATTTTTTCTGGTCTACTCAGCACTGGCTGAGAGTATCTGCCCTGTATCTCCCTTTGGTAGAGGGAGGACAAGGACTTATTCGGTCCAGAACTGCGGCCTTCAGAATACAGACGGCGTAGAGGCTGCTGTATGGCTGCGGTCACTGCTGGTTGGCTCCTGCTCAGCTGCTTCTTCGGAAAGCTGGTCCGCTTGGGTTGGGTAAACAGCTTTTTTTACTGAGACCATCAGAAACTGACCTAACTGGTCTCACATCTTTTTACAACTCAGCAGCAGATGCTGGCAGATACTTAAGGTCACACGAACACCTGACCCTAGACCAGTGTAGCACACTTGATAAGAATGACACTTACAAGGGCTGGTGTTTTTGTTGTTTTACTCCATCTGTCAAATAGACATTACAGAGGACACGTTTTCAGAGCATGGCTCACTATACGAACGGCAACACTCATCTGACGACTCTATGTCCCAGAGTGCACGGCGAGAGCCAGCACTACGTCACACAGGCTAGAAGCAATTAACCTGCAGTGCCCTCCTGTGGCGAGAACCGGCTATCACAACAACACAGCAGACAATTCTCCTCTTTACTATTAGTGAGTGGTCAATGAAGGTAAGTATATAAAATAAAAAATAGATGGGGGGCTACTAAATCCCAAGTACCCCACACTCTCCCCTCAAAAAGATAATGGCGTCCCGACATAACAAATCTACCAGTCCACATTGCATAACTTTTCATTGAAAAGATAGGTTATTACTAAGCAGGAGTCAATCTGGATACTGTACTGTAATCAGTCATAACATATAACACACATCTCCTATTAATGGTATATGTTTGCAGTAAATAATGTGCACTTGAATCCACTGCTTCGTCCGTCTTGAGGCCGGGGAGCTATAGTATCTGACTAAAAGCAAATAACTGTAATAGTAATATCCCTGGTGGTAACAGGTGTGTTCTAAAACCCCAATGCTACAGTAACTCTGTGTCTGGTGATCACAGGACAACTAAAATCACATAGCTATAACAATTGTAACATGTCAAAAGTTTTTTGTTTTTTTTTTTTGTTTTTTTTTTTTTTGTTTTTTTTTTGTTTTTTTTTTATTTATTTATTTATACTGAGTTGTCTGATTTGCTTATCTACCAGACACACTAGGCTGCCCTAGTCTGTGATAAGTAAACACTGGTGTAGGTTTTCTATTTCTCAAAGGATATGCTTTTTCTCTGGCAGGCTGCACAGCTTCCCCTGGAGGAGGCTGCAAGGCATCTTCTGGTGGAGGCTGCAAGGCATCTTCCAGGCTCTTGTCGTCATCGGGCTCATCCTCTTCTTCAGCTCCAGATGTCTCGCCATTCTCTGACACTGTCCCATTGTCCTCTATTGTTGCAGGCTGCTCCGCAAAATCCTCTTCATCTTGACCGTCTCTTTCCTCCGGATAGAACTCCAAGGCATCTGGGCTCAGCTGACTCTGGATCCGCTCACTGGCTCTGACTGTTGGTCGTCCCACGATGCATCTCCAGTTATCCTCATCATCTGAGTCACTGTCCTGTTCCTGGTTCCACTGAATTTGTCTGTCTGTCTTCTTTCTCTCCCGTCTAGGTTTCACAGGTAAGTCCTCTTCTCTTGGTTCCACCGGCAGGAAGTCGCATGGCAGAAGAAGGTTCCTATGCATGATTCTGGTTCGTCCTTTTCCATTCTCCGGCTTCAGCTCATACACAGGGCTGTCGGCGTGCTTCCTCTGTGTTACTACATGCACCTGGTCCTCCCAGAATGGTCTTAATTTCCCCGGTCCTCCTTTCTCGTTCAGGTTGCGGATGAGAACCCTGCATCCGGGATACAGCTCTGTCCCGTGGGCCTTTTTGTCGTATAGTGTTTTGTTTCTGGCCCCCTCCTTCCGTGCTGTCTCTGATGCTAGGCGATAGGCGTCATTCATGCGGGCCTTCCACTTCTCTGCATATTCTTGAGGGGATAGTGCCTGGTCCTTTGCTCTAAGGCCAAACATCAGGTCAATGGGAAGTCTTGGATTTCTGCCGAACAACAGATAGTAAGGTGCAAATCCGGTCGCTTCATTTCGGGTGCAGTTGTATGCATGTATCACCTTTGGGAGTGACGCTTTCCAATCCGTTTTCGCAACCGCTGGCAGGTTTCTCAGCATCGCCAGAACCGTTCTGTTGAAACGCTCGACCTGACCATTTCCTTGCGGGTGATACGGTGTTGTGTGAGAACCCCTGACTCCACTGTACTCCTGCAGCTTGGCGAAGAGCTTATTGTCAAACTCCTTCCCTTGGTCATGGTGCAGCGTCGCCGGGAAACCAAATCTCAGCACAAAGTCCCCGAATACCTTCTCTGCGGCGGTCTTGGCAGCTTTGTTTCTGCATGCATAGGCTTGAACAAAACGGGTAAAGTGGTCCATAACCACCAGTATATACTCGTACCCTCCCTTACACTTCTCTAAGTGTAAGAAGTCAATGGAGACCATCTCAAATGGGTGTGTGGTTACGATGTTGGTGAGAGGGGCTCTGGTTGGTTTGTTGGGGCGCTTGGTCTTCAGGCAGCTACACACCTGTGTGATGTAATGTTCCACATCTTTCTGCATGTGAGGCCAATAGAAACGGTCCCTCAACAGGTGCAACACCCTCTCCACGCCTAGATGGCCCAGGTCTCTGTGCAGTTCTTTATATACCAGCTCATGGAACTTTTTCGGCAGGACTAGCTGAGTTCGGGTAGCTGTTTTCCGGCGCAGGATGCCATCATCATCAAGGCACAGCCGATGCTTCTCTCTCATGAGTGTCGCAACACCCCTGCTCGCACACTGTGTTTTTCCCCGAGGCCACTGATTGGAGGTTATGTACTTCAGCACCTCTCCAATGACAGCATCCTCCCTCTGGGCGTCTCTCACCGTCTGACTGGGTATCTCTGCCACAGGTGATGTATGTTCCTTCTCAAACTCGGCTAGTGCTGTGGCTATGGTTACCGGACACATCCAAGGCTCAGCTCTCTCCAGCTGTACTGACAGCGCCTGGGTCACACTGTTCATGACCTCGGGGTGTACTTCTTGTGAACAGGTCTGCATGTACTGCTCCATCGGCATGCGTGAGAGGCCATCTGCGTCCCCATTGGCTCGTCCAGGCCGGTACTTGATAGAGAACTGGAAATCGGCTAACTCTGCTACCCACCTGTGGGTGGTCGCATTCAGTTTGGCTGTCGTGAGCACATAGGTGAGGGGATTATTGTCTGTGTAGACAGTGAATGATGGAGCGTGGTAGAGGTAATCTCTAAATCTCTCACATATGGCCCATTTCATCGCGAGGAACTCCAACTTCCCTGAGTGGAGATGGTAGTTCTTCTCAGGAGTTGTCAGTGTCCTAGACCCATACGCGATGACTGCCAGCCCACCCTGTGACTGTCTTTGATACAATACTGCCCCGAGGCCCTCTCGTGACGCGTCGCAGTGAAGGATAAAGGGCTGTTCAAAGTCTGGGTAGCCCAACACTGGTGGCTGGATGAGGAATTCAATCAACTGACAGAGGACCTGTTGGTGTTCAGCTGTCCACTTAACTGGGTGAGAGGAGGGCAGATGGTCTCGGGAGCCCTTCCTCCCCTTGTCCTTTCTCTTTTGTTTGAGCTTCCCCGCTGCTGTCTTCTCTGGGGTGAGGAGGTCATAGAGAGGCCTTGCGATTCGGGAGAAGTTAGGTATGTAGGGCCGGTAATACGAGATGAATCCCAGCATCTTCCTGAGCTCTCCGATGGTCGTAGGTTCTCTCTCCTTCAGTGCCTGGACCGGGGCCACATCAGCGGGGTCCATTGTGTATCCATCCTTGGTCACAAGCCTTCCCAGGAACCTTACTTGGTTTTTGAAGAGTTCACATTTTCTTGCCGTCAGCTTGATTCCATGGCTTCTGTAGCGGTGCAGTACTCTTCTCAGGTGCTGGAGGTGTTCGTCGAATGTGGTTGAGTGGACCAGGTTGTCATCTAAATACGGCTGACAAATGTTGTCCCTCAGCCCAATCAAACATTCCTCCATGGACCTCTGGAACTCTGCTGGTGCTGAGGACAGTCCGAAGGGAATTCTCACCCATTCATATAATCCCCACGGGGTGATGAATGCAGTCAGTGGACGGCTGGACTCCTCAAGAAACCCCTGGTGATATGCCTTCCCCTGATCCAAGACAGAAAACCACGCACTCCCCTTCAGGCTGTCGAGCATATCCTGGATGCGTGGTATTGGATGGCGGTCTGGGATGGACCTCTTGTTCAACTCACGGTAGTCACAGCAGAGGCGGAGGCTCCCATCCTTTTTCCGCACACACACGATTGGGCTTGAGTAGGGTGATTTTGACTTAGTTATCCAGCCTCTGTTCAGTAAATCCTCGAGGTATTCCTTCACTTCTTTATGAAGAGGCTTTGGGACTGATGTGTATGTCCGCTTCACCGGTGTGGTGTCACTCAGGCGGATCTTGAGCTGGAGTGATGGAATAGTCCCCACATCATGGTCATCGCGTGCGAACACACTACTCTCCTCCCGCAGTAGCTCTCTCACCTGCAGTTGTTGTTCAGGTGTCAGGTGGTTCAGAGGGACAGGCGGGTCCCATAGATCTTCCTCCTGGTGTTCCGTCTTGACATCACCTGGCCCTTTCAGCTTTGTTGTGTCTCTAATCACAGGTCTTCGTTCTGTACCTGTTGTGGAGGTCCCTGGGATGACTGGGTTCACTGTACTAGTCCCATCCACATCCAACGGCTTCACGGCGGCAGGGTAGATGGCTCTAGTTCTTTGGGTCTGCCCCAGGGGAGTCCGTGGCGGCAGTGTGATGTCATGAGCTGTGACGTTAGTCACTGGGACAGCGATGCGTGACCAGGTTCCCTTCTGTAAACATACAATGTTTTCATCCACCTTCAGGCCCTCTGGCCACTTTGGGTTCACATTAGGCTCAAAGAGGACGTTCTGGTCTGCTTGGAGGGGCCCTGCTCTAACACCACACTTAACAATCTTTGTCTGGCCCGCCGGAATAGTCATGCTTTCTCGGCCCACTTTAACCATCCCCTCACCTTCCATATCATCTTGGCTGTTTATCAGCTTCACGAGGACTTCAGCCTTCTTGTAGTCAACCGCGAACGCAATGCTTAGTGCCTTTGTGATTACACTTGATGGCTGTCCAGCTCCAGACTCTAACAGGTGTTCAATTACATTGTAACCGATGATCGGTTCTTCTGCGGTGCCCTGGTGTGTGGTTACTAGTATTGGCACAGTGAGTTCCATTGGTGGAGTCTGAGTGGTGCTATTCGGTGCTAACTGGACAGTCACTTCCACCCATCCAGAGAAAGGAATGGTTGTCTGGTTTGCTGCTTTACCAGTCAGGGTGCCAGGGCCAAGGATCTCTTCTGTGCTTCTCACCTTGGTGTGTGGGAGATGTTTTCTCCTCCATTCTTCACTGATTAGGCAGACCTGCGACCCGGTATCCCACAATGCCTGTGTGGCTACACCATCAATGTAACAGTTTATCATGTATTTCTTTCCAATTAGGTTCAGCAGCTGTGACTGGCGTTTTGAGGAGATATGACTCACTGTGGGTGCTTGCTGTTCCCGCCCTGCCTCGTCTCGCTGTCGGGCAGACACTCTGGCTTCTAGTAGCTGAATACTGTCGTCGATGAGCTTGCTGGTGACAGTACAGCTAGACGTGTCTACCTGCTCCGATTTTTCAGGCCTCTGAGCTCTACACCCTCTTGAAAGATGGCCACTCTGTCCGCATTTGAAACAGTGGTTGCACTGGTCGCCCCTTTCACTGTCTTGACAGGCTTTGCATCCGCGCTTCCTCACAGGCTGCTGCTGACGAGAAGGTCTTTGGCCAGAGGAGTGGTTCATGGCTTTTCTCATCTGTTCCATTTCTCCTTTCAGCTGTTGGATTATCTCGTAGAACGCAGACTCCTTTTGGTTCCCTGCCTGTGTCTTAAGGGCTTTCACACTCGCGGATGTTGATGGTGACGACTCCTGACCCCCGACCACTGCAGCTTCCGCTCCTAGATACTGATGTGCCTCAGCTCGCACTTCCCGCACTCTGGTTTCCTTACTGTGGGAGCTCTTCTTGAATTTCCGCTGTCTCTCTGACTCGAAACTTGCGGCCTCTATCATCTTAACAATGAGAACATCATCAGTAGTTGCTTGATCATCGAGATAGCTCTTGAGCTGATATTTTACCTGGTCACTCACTAGCCCAGTTCCCACAGCTCTTAGGAACTTCTTCTGTATCAGTTCAGGGCTGTATTGTTCATCAGAGCCAGGCTCTCTCGCTGCTGCTAAGAGTCTCTCTTTACATGCTATGGCTCGGAACAGGAAGTTCTGTGGTGACTCCTGACTGTCCTGTGTGATGTTGATTAGTCGGTGATATAGGTCCACAGAGCTATCCTCTTTGAAATGGCCTTTCAGAATGGTCCTCAGCTGAGGGAGGGTGAGTTCGGTTTTGATCTCTAACAAGTCACGGAGAGTCAGCCCAGGGCTGATGGCTCGGATTACAGCCTCTATTATCTCCAACTCGCTGTGGCCTTTTCTCACCCCCATATCAATCTGATGCGTAAGATTTATATAAGACAACTTGTCTATCTGCCCCCGTTCTCCTATTTGGCCATTTATCTTAAAGTCTCTGCGTATGGTTACTTCAGGGGGTTGGATTACTGACGGGATTGGGTTTGAAGGTTGACTAGGTCTACTGGGTTCTTTAAGACTTAGTTTCTCACTGAGGCGTGATATCTCTTCCTCAAGCGCTTTTGTGGATGCAGTAAAGCTGGACTGTAAGGCCTGATATTGTTCATGTAAGCTTGCCAATTCAGCAGCATCCTTGTTAGTACTGTCTGCACCTGCACCAGTATGTGACTCCGCCCCTCTCTGCTTCATTTCACTAGAGAGGTCCACTAGTCTGGACAGAAACTGACGTGCTACCTCTTCATCCTCCTTCTCAATTGCTTCATCCACAGTTTCACTAATAAGTCTGATCAGCGCATGCCTCTTTGTCTGGTTTTCAGTGGGGACTTTAGCAATAACACACACCTCTTTTAACTGGTCCAGCCCTAACTGCAGGAGGGTCTCACTCAGCCTGTCTTGCAGTTGCTCAAGCTCCAGTTCCATTGTTGGTCACGTGTTCTCACTCCGCTCCCCACTTCTTCTCCTGACAATGGTGGCAATGGCGCTGATCCCGGGTTTCGGCACCAATATTTGTAGCACACTTGATAAGAATGACACTTACAAGGGCTGGTGTTTTTGTTGTTTTACTCCATCTGTCAAATAGACATTACAGAGGACACGTTTTCAGAGCATGGCTCACTATACGAACGGCAACACTCATCTGACGACTCTATGTCCCAGAGTGCACGGCGAGAGCCAGCACTACGTCACACAGGCTAGAAGCAATTAACCTGCAGTGCCCTCCTGTGGCGAGAACCGGCTATCACAACAACACAGCAGACAATTCTCCTCTTTACTATTAGTGAGTGGTCAATGAAGGTAAGTATATAAAATAAAAAATAGATGGGGGGCTACTAAATCCCAAGTACCCCACACCAGGAATGTGTCTTTTTGAGGAGCCGCTGTTTGACAATGACTTCCTTACAAATTCCACCTTTTCCTCTGCTACGGTACAGACTAAATTTGTTGAGGCTGGCATTACCAAACTGGGCCATCTTACAAAAACATAATTGGAAGCACTTGGTGGTGTCATCAACATTAGGTCTTCCAGCATGCTGAAGAGGATTGTGGAGGAAGTCTGGTATCCCTGCCTGCGCCACTGATGGTGTTTGCCGAAAACTGTGCTCTAGCTAACCAATGGGATGATGACAATGAATGCATTTTTCCCTCCCTAATCATCAGTCCTGCATTTGGGCATGGCGAGGGGGGAACGGATTGCTTCTTTCCCTGAGTACACCAGTGCTGGGTAGTTTCAGCTCTTGTGGGAAGAAGCAGTTTTACTCCAGCTGTGTGAAGGTACAACCTTCACTCTGGCTGAAGTTAGGAAGTCAAGGTGGACTGACGTTTTTGCTTCAGACTGTACCCTTAAAGGCAGGTGGAGGGTCCTGTATGTAAAGACCTCTAAAATCTAGGCCCTTAGGATGTAAATAGAGGCCTAGTATAATAGTGTTTATTGTAATTCATATGTTATGACATTGTACTGTTTAGCATACTGCTTACCGTACATACTTTGTGGTACTTCATTTACCAGCATGCTTTGTGTCTTAAGCATTTCCTATGTTCTTATAAGTTTCTAAACCTGTAAACCAATGAAATGTATTTGCTCTTTGTATTTTTATTTGAATTTTGTTATCATCCAATGATATTGTGTAAAGTTATTATGCCCGCGAAATCGCGAGGACATCAACATTCTATCTCCTCACGGAGAGGGAGGAGTTTTAGTCCAAGCCAGTACTCCCTGGAGAGACATCCATTTTCTGCTGCTCCATCTCAGTACCAGTTTCGCTGAGACTTTGTACACAGCCCGTGTACTAGGCCCGCATTTGAGTTCAGGAGTGTTGCGATTGGCCCGCGGTCGTATACTTGATTGTGTGGTTGTTTTTTTTTGGTGTTATGATTGTTTTGTCTATGCCTGGAGCCGGTGTGGCCGCTGGCTAGCTAGGTGGATTTAGCATCCATTGCTAGTGTGTTAGCCGACTTGAGTTGCGGAGGCTAGCAAGAAGTCATCGGGCTGCGCTGGACGGTGATCTAACTAGGGGAGCCGCTCTGCTCCATTCCTGGGACCTATCTGCTGTCCAAAGAGGACTCGCTTCATCTGCTCTCCGGCGCTGGGCCCACCGGAAGACCACCATCTTCGCCAGGGTTTTCTGATCATTGCAACCTGTGGCCATCTTGCGGGTGGAGGCCGCTACTGGGGAGCCGACACCTGCCAACTGCTAGGCTAGCACTACGCCTTCCATCCTCTGGACATGTGACTTGTGGGTTGTGAGTAACCCGAAAATTTCATTTATACTGACACACACACACACACACACACACACACACACACACACACACACACACACACACACACACACACACACACACACACACACACACACACACTTTTACCTCGTCGCCTGGGCATCGTAGCGGTGGCTGCCTTGCCCTCCGCTCAGAGAGCTGCTTTATGTGCACCAACGGGCCCCAACGGAAAGCGCTGGGTATTTGTGTGTTCTTTTGCTGCTTTTCTTCCTGTTTATTGTGACCGCTTGTCACACCCTGTGTAATTTCAATTTATGTTTATTTAATCAACAATACTACACTCGTGTGGTACTCTCTCTCTCTCTCTCTCTCTCTCTCTCTCTCTCTCTCTCTCTCATTATTATCAAATAAATCCTATTATTATTAATTATATTTCGGGTGTATTGGCAGCTCATTTTCCGCTTATGCAAAGCCTAGGTTACTTTTAGAGTGCTGGTAATAAGCTTGTACAGTAATTCAGTACACAGCAGAGTTATAAGATCTGCATTCACCACTAGCATAACTGATTCACATGTTTGTTTAATCCTGGGAAGATACACCATTCACTAGCCTTAGGTAAGTGTAGTATTTTCACAGTGGAGGCACCGCGCTACTAAATTGATTATTATCTTGGTTTCTATTATCATGTATCACTAATATTGTCATTAGGGGCGTTGCCCGCCAGTGAAAAAGGGGTTACATGTATAAGCCTCCTGTTGAGAAACGGATGGCTGATCTCCAGTGGAGGATTATACATGGAGCAATAACTATGAACAGACACAGGACTCACCTGGATGAAAGCACTGGGGGAGGAATGTCCTTTCTGCACACAGAGGGAAACGTTAGAGCTTTAAGTGGTCTCTTGTCCGAGATTAGTGGGCTTATTTAGGGTACTGCAGAAATGGGTGAAAATGGGCCAACAGTGTGCTTCTTCTCGACTCCTCAGGCATCCTCTCACTTTCCAAGATTGAGTTAAACAATCTAGATAAAAACTCCGATGCCATCTCTCCTAAACATCTCCATGCCTCCACAGGTATGTCATCAGGACCAACTGCCTTTCCACCCTTCATCCTCTTTGTAACAGCCATTTATTCATTTATGTGTTTATTTTGAGTCAGTTCACCTTTTGGTCAGTAGGTGGCAGTTTCTTATTGTGGGAAGTGCACTTATACGAGTGGGCTAATGAGGTCAGGTGTGGATGCCAGGTGGCATACAGTTTTTTGACCGCGTCCGAGGCGTCGAGGATAGAGTAGCAGTGTAAAGTTACTATAGGCTACCTAGCTGTGAGAAAGATGAAGTTTGATGTACTTGAATGCAAAGAAACGCTGCCAAAGAAGTGTGTGAGTACTAAATGAAGAAGCAAAGCCACGGTAAGGTCTGGACATTGTTTGTGTATGCAACAGCTGATGCAGGCGCGCGTCAATTACTTTCACTGGCATGCGCAGTGACTTATTGGACAGCCACTTACAATAGCCAATGGCTGTTAAACTCCGGCCCCTAATTGTTGATGGCAGGCAGACACAACAATTCTAAACAATATAAAAAAGCCAGTAAACAGTTTTCTTATAACAGAGGTACCTTGATACCTTTATACCCAAACATGGTGCATTAGCATCAGTTATACGTCTGAAACCGCCTTTAACAGGCAAAGTTTGGTTATAGGTCTTTCTATCACATTACACGTTGTTTTGAGACGAACAGACCGCACCAGACCATTGTTGTCAGGAAGGTTTCTAACACTCCGCCGAGTTGAGTCCCCCGGCCGAGGGGACTGCGCGGACCCCACCAGTTTACCTCTTAACGGTTTCACGCCCTGTTGAACTCTCTCTTCCAAGTTCTTTTCAACTTTCCCTTACGGTACTTGGCCACTATCGGTCTCGTGCAAGTATTTAGCCTTAGATGGAGTTTACCACCCGCTTTGGGCTGCATTCACAAACAACCCGACTCCGAGAAGAGCGCACCCCGGCGCGGCGAGGGCCCTTACCGGCCTCACACCGTCCGCGCCGCTGTACCTGAACCCGCCGAGTTGAGTCCCCCGAGCGGACTGCGCGGACCCCACTTAGCTGCCCTCACTTCCTCCTTGCTAATCCACTGAATTTGCTGATTCACTATCCCTACATCATCCAACCTTCTCTACACAACCTTCTATACATATATTATATGTATACTTGCCTCGAGGAAGAGCGCTGTTCCGTTGCTAGAGAGTTGTAGCCGTGTACACGTGGACGTCTGCAAGATAAGACAATGTTACATTAAAGACCAATGAAGTCTGTCCGAGTGCCGAGTCTTCGTCCGTACCGCACGCATAACATTTATTTGTTTATCTATTTATTTATTCATTACTACTTTCGCTAACATCACCGTCCGCTTCGACCACACGTGTGGAACGGATGGCAGATTTGTTTTCCACTTGTTAGCGCCACGCCGTCACATTTCCCACTGCACATTGGGTGAAATACTGTGAATGTAAGGAAGCTATGGCGACAGCCATCAAATGTGGCGCAGGCTTTGTTGATAGGATGTATAAACGTGTCTTAAAGGGTTTACCACCTAACACGCTTCCTTTATGTGCTGTTTGCCAGTGTCATGTTAAGGCAGAAAAGAATAACAACATGTTTCCAAGCTGTTGACATTTGTTTGCTATACATTTCGAGTTATTAGCGACACAATTTACTACTTAGTCAAGTCAAAACAACAAGGGGAAACAAAGTCAACTTTGCATAGCCAAACTTGAATGTCCCCCACATTTCCAAAGGGACGGAGCCAGCAGAGGGCGGTGGGTTTGTCCGTCATCACAAATTCAGTTTCAACACGTTTTGGGGAATTAAATTGGGGTACTTACTTCCCTCCTTCTGCCCATTTCAAATATGCATTTCATGCTGGCACGTATCAGTGATGCCGACCGCAACGCTGCACCTTTAAAAGGACCCTTTTAAGTGTATGTCAAGTTCACCTACTGACCGTGAACAGGAGTTCAACACTCAAGTGTGCACATTGTTGTACTAGAACACTTCACTGAACAGCAAGCAGCGCGTCATCAGTGTAACAGAAAGACTTTCACAAGTCAAGTCGTCATTTTTACCCCCAAACTAAAGCAGACGCACCACAGGCTTGAATCTGCGCACGACAACACGAACGCCCGAATCCACTTTGTTTTAATGCTCTGAAACAACGAACATTATTACCATCACTTTCTGCTCCTGAGCTGTGGACTGCTCTGGACCCCTGCACTAGCAAATAAGTGTACAAACACACACACACACACACACACACACACACACACACACACACACACACACACACACACACACACACACACACACACACACACACACACACACACACACTTAGACCTTTTACAAACAGGCCTTTTCACAAGTTTCATCCCAAATTGTACCAGGTGCACACTTGTTTTAACGGTGCAGTCAAAATCTTGAACATGCATGCGGCTGGCTGGCTGACAGACTGGCTGGCTGGCTGACAGACTGGCTGGCTGGCTGGCTAGCTGCACCAGTGTGAATCGATGAATCTTACCATCCCCAGTGGCCAGAGACAGAAAGAGCAAAAACATTTCTTGCCACCAAAGGAGGGGGCAAAATTGCAAAATGTGGGACTGGGACTGTCATCTTCAAGAACACAGTCTTCGCACAAGATCAACTGTCTGAATATAGAGCTCCTGATCACACCAGGTCGATGTCATGAGATTTATTAATCCCTGAAGGGCAGCGAGGTTCACTTCTGACAGGGGGCGAGGGATCTCTGACACCACCACCAACCACTCCATCCTCGGGATCGGCATCAGCGCAGTCATCCCGGAAAAGATACTCCATTGGCTGAAAGACAGTAAGGGTACAGTAAGTCAGACCAATGCCAACTGCTCAAATAGACACATCTAGGCAGGCGCAAACCAAGACCAGCCCTCACCATGCTCTCCGATACTTTTTTTTGCTTTGTTTTTGTCTTCTTCTTCTTCTTCACTATTATTTCGATATTGTCACTCTAATGCGGGCCTGATGACACACAGGTGCACTTGCCCAGCTTAAACTGCATCACAGTCATCATCGTTTTGACAGATTGCCGAAGAGGAACATTTGGATTTTATCTTAGGTACTTTTGAAAGTGCACAATATCGTTTCACTTTGTTTGTTTGTTTGTTTGTTTGTCTTTTCCTCTAAATTCTACTACTACTACTTTCGGCTGCCCCTGTTGGGGGTCGGCACAGCGGATCATTTGTTTCCATTTCTTCCTGTCTTCTGCATCTTCCTCTATCACACCAGCCACCTGCATGTCCTCCCTCACCACATCCATAAACCTCCTCTTTGGCCTTCCTCTTCTCCTCTTCCCTGACAGCTCCATATTCAGCATCCTTCTCCACACATGCCCAAGCCATCTCAATCTTGCCTCTCTTGCTTTGTCTCCAAACCGTCCAACTTGAGCGGTCCCTCTAATATAATCGTGCCTAATCCTGTGCTTCTTCGTCACTCCCAGTGAAAACCTTAGCGTCTGCAACTCTGCCACCTCCAGCTCCGACTCCTGCTGTCTTTTCGTCAGTGCCACTGTCTCCAAACCATACAACATAGCTGGTCTCACAACCATCTTGTAAACCTTCCCTTTAACTCTTGCTGGCACCCTTCTGTCGCAAATCACTCCTGACACTCTTCTCCGCCCTGCCTGCACTCTCTTCGTCACCTCTCTCCTGCACTCCCCGTTACTTTGGCCTGTTGACCCCAAGTATTTAAAGTCATATGCCTTCGTCACCTCCACTCCTGACCATTCCACTGTCTTCCCTCTCTTTCACACATAGGTATTCCGTCTTGCTCCTACTGACTTTCATACCTCTTCTCGCCAGTGCATACCTCCACCTCTCCAGACTCTCCTCCACCTGCACCCTACTCTCGCCACAAATCACAATGTCATCCGCAAACATCATCGTCCATGTAGACTCCTGCCTGATCTCATTCGTCAACCTGTCCATCACCATTGCAAACAAGAAGTGACTCAGAGCCGATCCTTGATGTAATCCCACCTCCACCTTGAACCCCTCTGTCACCTCGCCACTGTCACACTTCCACGTGTATATCCTGCACCACTCCTACATACTTCTCGGCAACTCCCGGCTTCCTCATACAATACCACATCTCCTCTCTCGGCACCCTGGCTTATGCGTTCTCTAAATCTACAAAGACACAATGTAACTCCTTCTGACCTTCTCTATACTTCTCCATCAACACTCTCAAAGCAAACATCGCATCTGTGGTGCTCTTTCCTGGCATGAAACCATACTGCCGCTCGCTAATCGTCACCTCTCCTCCTCTTAACCTAGCTTTATAACTCTGTAGTTGCTACAGTCCTGCACATCGGCCTTGTTCTTGAAAATCGGTACCAGTATGCGTTTGCTCCACTCCTCAGGAATCCTCTCACTTTCCAAAATTGAGTTAAACAATCTAGTTAAAAACCCCACTGCCATCTCTCCTAAACATCTCCATGCCTCCACAGGTATGTCATCAGGACCAACTGCCTTTCCACTCTTCATCCTCTTCATAGCTGCCCTCACTTCCTCCTTGCTAATCCACTGCATTTCCTGATTCACTATCACCACATCATCCAACCTTCTCTCTCTCTCATTTTCTTCATTCATCAGCCCCCCAGCGTACTCCTTCCACCTTCTCAGCACACTCTCTTCGCTCGTCAGCACATTTCCATCTCTATCCTTCATCACCATAACTTGCTGCACATCCTTGGCAGCTCGGTCCCTCTGTCTAGCCAATCGGTACAAGTCCTTTTCTCCTTCCTTAGTGTCTAACCTGTCATACAACTCACCATATGCCTTTTGCCTTTGCCACCTCTCTTAGCTTTACGCTGTGTCTCCTTGTACTCCTGTCTACTTTCTTCATCTCTCTGACTATCCCATTTCTTCTTTGCCAACCTCTTCTTCTGTATACTTTGCTGTACTTCCTCACTCCACCACCAAGTCTCCTTGTCTTCCTTCCTCTGTCCTGCTGACACACCAAGTACCTTCCTAGCTGTCTCCCTCACTATTTCTGCAGTGGTTGCCCAGCCGTCCGGCAACTCTCCACTATCCACCCAGTGCCTGTCTGAACCCCTGCCTGAACTCCACACAACCGTTTTCCTTCTTCAACTTCCACCATTTGATCTTCGGCTCTGCCTTCACTCGCTTCCTCTTCTTGCTCCTCTAAAGTCAAGTTTTATTTTTATTTCAGTGAACTGAAATGTTTTTGTTGTTTTTCTTCTCTTTTCACACCTGGTTTTAGTTCAGTTTTAGTGAACTACAATAACCTTGAGCTGGATCATGATCTGCTATTATAGACCATACTATACTGGCCTACCTGGGACTGCATCGTAGGTGAGGTCTGTTTGGGTCCTGCTCAGGTCCCACAGTGTCTATAGAGAGAAGAAGATGACAGTTAAGATACAAATGGGACACTTCCATCAGCCTCCACTGATTCCCAGGGCAAATTAGCATGCTTTTTAACAAAAGCTATCGCCGCATGCTACCCCAAAAATGAAAACGCGCACGCGCACGCAGAGCAACAGCCTACTTAGCAAGTTAGCTAACGTTGATTAGGTAAAAGCTAACTTACACAGCGAAGCTCGGCTTTACTTGTAACTTAACACAACAAAACAACAAAACGTCTAGTGCAGCAGCACATCTAGTACTGTTACCTCTCCAGCGTCGCGGCTCCGAACCATAGTTGGAAGCCTCTGGTGGGTGTCTCGCTAGTCTATTTAGCTTAGCCTGGCTCGTAGCTGGTAACAACTTCATAAAGAGTCCGGACCAACTCTGCGGTGGAGAACGGGCCGGCCACTGCACTGCACTGCAGTCCCATTTAACACACGGCAGCCTCCCTCCCTCCCTCCCTCCCTCTCTCCCTGTGATGCATACAAATCATCACTGGTAACGGTGGCTACCTTCCTATCTGTCGGCAAACTAGCGTCTCCGCGGCTGCGGCTACAAACAGAAAATACACAGACACACACACACACACACACACACACGGCTGCGTCTACATCACCCCCCCCCCCGACACACACAATACCCACTAAGCCCTCTCCTTAAAGGGGCAAGGCACAGCTTGCATCAAAACGTATATGATTAATACTCACACTTTATTAATCTTGTAGGATGTGCCAGTGCTGTCGTGTTCAGGCTGTCCGCGCGCGTTGTTTGTGGCGCTTGCTTGACAGTACAACTTCCGGGTCAGCAAAAACGACTGTAACAAGGGTGTACCGGGGGTCGCTGCTCAACACACACCGTCCCATCCATGGCCGGCGCCAGGATTTTTTCTCTCCCGGTGCTAAAGGTGGGCTCGACCAATACGTGGGGGTGCTAAGTTCAGAGTTACTTTATAAGGAAGTTATCGTTTGTGCAATAAAAACAGATATGGCACGCAGCACATTCGATATAAATGTCGTTTTTAATTGAATTTGGCCAAAGAATATTAAACAAAATAGCTATAGTGTAGTGGGTAGCCTAATACAAGTGACCACAACTTCACATCACAAGTGTCATGTGCATCAACGACAGGCAAGGGAGTCGCGATTAATAACGTGCTTTATTTAACCATCTGCTTCCAGTCCCCGACCCGGACAATCCCCCAGAATGCCCCAGTACAGAACCGCGCTAAAACATATAGTTGCATGCCCCTCCTCTTACGTACACAGCATGCTGGGCACTGTAGTTCTCATCACATCTCCCTCCTTTTAAAGAACATGTATGTTCCAATGGAAACAATAACATTGCTAGATTATAAAACATAGCAACAGCAATACCATATTAGCAATTTGCTAATTAACAGCATAACCAGCTAACAATGAAGACATGTGTAGTGATATAACGCCATGTATATACACTGGAACTACACTAGGTGTTATGTACTACCCGGACTGTTATTATGGTTACACCACTACCATGTATGGTTATTACGTCTGCCTACTGAGCCACAATTAAACCTGAGTTCTATAACCCGGTGTGGTCATTGATCCTCGACCAATACTACCCCAAGTATTACTTCATGGTGGTAGCGGTGAAGTACTCTCTATGAAGAATGAAGATAGACTGATAAAATTGTCCGTGGATAAATTCTGTCATCATTCAAGCAAGAGAGCGCCGGAGCTGAGCTAGCCGCAAAGCTAACTAGCTAGCTAGCAACAGGAGACGTCATGGCATCGCATCTACCGACGATGAATTGGTCAGACCCGGACCTGGGTGAGGCAATTTCACTGTATAAACAGAAAATGACTCTGTATTTAGAAGATGAAGAAATAAATGGCGCAGCTAAACAAGCTAGGAAAACATGTCGTGGAATCGGAGATGAAGGATTAAAAAGACTGAACGCCAGTGGTCTCACCGATGATGAAAAGAAAAAGCCTGCCAAACTATGGCACTTCTTTGAAAAACAGCTAAAGTTGAACGTACATTTCAGAATCCATAGACTGCAACTGATTCAACACAGACAGAAACCAGATGAGAATATTGATGATTTTGTGACCAGAGCCAGAACACTAGCACAGAAATGTCAGTTTTCAGACGAAGAGCTTAACAAGCGTATGATTGAGCTTATTATTGCGAGCACTCCCCATGGTGCCCTGAGGAATGATCTATACAGCAAACCAAAAGGATATTCCTTAGCAGAGGTTCTGGCCGAGGGACGAAAATATGAAGCCCTGACAGCAGGCAATGAACAGTTAGACAAACTTAGCCTGTCACACAATGAGACAATCCACGCTGTGGACAGGGACCGCATATGTCGTAACTGTGGGAGAAGCCACAAACCACGTCGATGTCCTGCATATGATGATGAATGCAATGCGTGTGGTGCAAAAGGTCACTGGGAGCGGTGCTGCAGGAAGGCCAAACGAGAGCGCCAGGAACACTCCAGCCAGAGCAGGAGCGGGGGAAGTAAGTCACACACACCACAAGACAAACAGAACAACCGCAAAACCTGTATACACAAAAAGCAACAGAGCAGGACTCGCATACATGCTGTAGAGAGTAGCAGTGAAACAGACAGTGAGAACGAAAGTACTTACCAGAAACAGTTCCACTCCATAACTATCAGTGAAAAGTGCATGCATAGCATAGACAGCAAGCCGGCCAGAGAGGAGGCGTACACAGTCCTGAAGGTGACACCACCTGACCTACCTGGTCGTGGATACACACTACGTCTGAAGATAGACACAGGTGCGTCAGGCAACACACTCCCATTGCGTACCTTCAAGCAGATGTACGGTGAAAATGCATGCACCCAGAAACGACTGAAAAAAACCAACAGGAGGCTATCTGTATACAGTTGTCACGCCATCCCCTGCCTAGGCACCATTGACATTCCATGCCAGTACAAATAATCCAAATGGATCAATGCAAAGTTCTATGTTGTAGACGTACCAGGGCCAGCCATAGTTGGGCTGCCAACATGTGAACTGTTAAACCTAGTGACTGTCAATGTAGATGCAGTGACCGAGAAAGGACATGCAAACCAGAAAAAAGTTAACACAAGACAGACAAAACCCAAAATGACCATATCTAACAGTGCAGACCTAAAGAGAGCATACCCAGACCAGTTTGACAAAATTGGCAACTTCAGTGGAAAGGCCAAGCTCTTCCTGAAAAAGGATGCTGAACCATTCATAGACCCACCACGTAAGTTCAGCATTCACATCAAAGACAAACTGAAAGATGAACTGAATAACCTAGTCGAACAAGATGTGTTAAGAAAAATAGAACAGCACACAGAATGGTGCTCGAGTCTGGCATACAGCACAAAGAAAGACGGTTCCCTTCGCATATGCTTAGACCCCCAAAAGCTTAATGCCAGCCTTAGGAGATGCCCACACAAGATTCCTACTGTGGAGGAACTGAACCCGAAGTTTGCAAATGCAAAAATATTCAGCAAACTTGACGCAAAAGCTGGATATTGGTCAATACACCTAGAGGAAGAGTCACAACTGCTAACCACATTCCGAACTCCATTTGGTAGATACTGCTGGAAACGTTTGCCATTTGGTCTCAGTGTCTCTCAAGATCTCTTCCAGGCAAAGATGGACCAAATCCTGGAGGCGCTCGACGGTGTCGTCAGCATAGCCGATGATATCGCAGTCTACGGAGCAAGCGAAGAGGAGCATGACAGGAACCTGACCAACCTGATGGAGAGAGCAGCCAAGACAGGTATTGAGTTCAACAGTGACAAGTGCACAATCAAACAGACAAGCATCTCATTCTTTGGCAACCTGTACACAGACAAAGGTATTAAACCTGACCCAGCCAAAATCAGGGACATCCAGAAAATGCCGACACCCCAGAACAAAGATGAACTGAGCAGATTCTTGGGGATGCTGACCTACCTGTCACCCTACATCCCAAAGTTCGCAGACAAAGCACAAACACTGAGGGTGCTGCTGAAAAGTGACGTGCCTTGGACATGGGACACTGACCACCAAAAGAGCTTTGAGGACCTGAAATCAGTTATCAACGAACATGACTGCCTGAAGTACTATGATCCAAGCACACCTCTGACACTTGAGGTCGATGCATCACAGAAAGGACTGGGCGTGGCATTAGTGCAGAACAAAAGACCCATAGCTTTTGGCTCAAAGACACTAGACGACTTCCAATCCAGGTACAGCAACATAGAGCGAGAAATGCTGGCCATAGTCTATGGAATGCAGCGATACCATACCTACCTGTATGGGAAGTCATTCATTGTAGTTACAGACCACAAACCCCTCGTTACCATATGCACAAAGCCACTGCATGCCGCCCCGCCATGGCTTCAGCGAATGCTGATGAAAACACAAGGATACAACTACGAGGTCACGTATCAACCAGGAAACCAGATGGTCCTGGCAGAAACACTCAGTCGACTACCCAACCCTGAGAACAACAGCAACATCGAGCTGGACGAGCGCATTGACGGAATAGAGGCAGAAGTCGAGGATCCAGAGATGCTCACTGTTGCAATGAAAAACTTCTCTCTCGAGAAACAGGACGCACTCCGCACGGAAACCACCAGCGACCCCAGACTCAATGCACTGAAAGAGCTGATCCCCCAGGGATGGCCAGACAACATCAAAGCTCTACCAAGACAACTACGTGAGTACTGGTCATTAAGAGATGAGCTCGCAGTTGAAGCAGGAGTCATATTCAAAGGCAGACAGGTGCTCATCCCAGACTCCATGACTGATTCTATACTCGAACAGCTGCATGTAGGACACCAGGGCATCGAAAAGACACGGCGACTGGCGAGAGAAAGTGTCTACTGGATCAGAATGAACGATGACATCGAAAGAGTCTGCAGGTCATGTAGCATATGCGTGGAACATCAGGATGCAAATCCAAAGCAACCTCTCAACCCACACAACACACCGTCAAAACCATGGCAGTCCCTAGCTTCTGATCTATTCGAGTTCGATGGACATCAGTATTTACTGATTGTGGACAGATATTCTAAGTTCCCTCTAGTGGATGAAATGCCCATGCCTGTGTCCAGCCGGGCAGCTGCACAAAAAATGGAAATGTACATGTCTCCTTTTGGAAGGCCTGACGAGATACTTACAGATAATGGACCCCAGTACACAGGGCACGCGTTCCAGAAACTCACGGCTGACTGGGGAATCAGGCACGTGACAAGCTCACCCCACTATCCAAAAAGCAATGGATTCATTGAGAGGCATGTGCGACACATCAAATCCATTGTGAAGAAAACCATGAGACAAGGAGGTAACATACAAGTGGCCTTACTACAGGTCAGAGCAACACCCATCGACAGTAAACTACCATCACCAGCAGAACTGGTCTTCGGAAGGCCAGTCACCACCCTGCTGCCGAGTCGAGGGGACCCAGGCAAGGAGGAAAACCGACTCCACCTGGAGCAGAGAACAGCAAACATGAAGGAACATCATGACCGCAGCAGCGGCAGAGAACTACCTCCACTCGGTCCCGGACTGCACGTATCTGTCCTAAACAAGGAAAAAGGGACTTGGTATCCAGCCACCGTCGTACAAAAGTGCGACGAGCCAAGGAGCTACATTGTGCAAACATCAAATGGGAACAAACTCAGACGTGGCAGGAGCCACCTGCGGGAAATTCACCATCCCCATGCACTGAGGAGTGCAAGAACCCGCGTCACAGAACCTCAACGGGACACTCATGCAGCTGGAACTTCTTCCAGCCAAACCTGTAAAACACACAAGACAGTACGCACAAGATATGGAAGAGCTGTTTCCAAACCAGCTCACTACAAGGACTATGAGTAGAGACAATCACACACAAAAGGAGGGCTCTGAATACGTTTATATTTTGATACTGTAAAAATTGAAAACTAAACAGGGGGGATGTAGTGATATAACGCCATGTCTATACACTGGAACTACACTAGGTGTTATGTACTACCCGGACTGTTATTAGGGTTACACCACTACCATGTATGGTTATTACGTCTGCCTACTGAGCCACGATTAAACCTGAGTTCTATAACCCGGTGTGGTCATTGATCCTCGACCAATACTACCCCAAGTATTACTTCAACATGCACTTCAAAATTCAAAAATTAACCTGAAGGGTGGGGTAGACTGCCCAGCCCTTCGACTGAGTGTGGGGATTATTCTGCCCCATTGTTCACTCAGTATCTAAACATCATACCGCTTTGGGGGTTTTACAACTCTGCCACTGGAGGTGATGGTGAACCCAGAGGGCCTTGCTGGGACGTCCGGCTCCGTGGGAGTGCCCGATGAGGTGGCGACCGGTGGGCTGAGTTGCTCCTAGTGCAAGTCATTGCTGTCTATGGCCGGTTGGGTTGCAACAGTTGCAGGGGCAGGCACGGATTGCAGGTGCCTGCAGTTCCGTCTGAAGACAGCCCCGTCTTCCGTACGCACCGTGTAGGAGCATTGCTCACCTGAGGGATTCACCACGACTGCGGGCATGTTCCACCCCTTCTGCCTGTCTAGTTTGACTCGTACCCTATCACCTGAGTGCAGTTCGGTTAGGGCACGTGCAGAGTGTCTCCTGTCGAAGAAAAACTTATAAGCCTCTTTTGCCCTTCTGTCATTCTTCTCCATCTCCTTGTGGTCGAAGAGCTGTGGCTGGAGTTTCCTCTCCAGCACAGGCATGTTGGTCCGGATCTGGCGGCCGGTCATGAGCTGCGCGGGGCTCGCACCTGTGGCAGCAATTGGTGTGGCGCGGTAGCACATCAGCGCTAGGTGAGGGTCAGGCTGCCGCAAAATTCTTTTGGCCGTCCCGACGGCCCTTTCGGCAGCTCCATTTGCCTGGGGGAAGTGGGGGCTGCAGGTTGTGTGGCGGAAATCATAGTTCCTACAAAACTGCCTAAATTCGGCTGACGTAAACTGTGTGGCATTGTCACTAATGAGTTCCCCAGGGACGCCCCATCGTGCGAACATACCTTTCAGCTGCTCAATCACCTGTAGACTGGAGGTGGTCCGTAGCTGGGCGATCTCAGTGTCCCTGGAATAATAATCAACCACCACCAGGTAGTTTTTCCATCCTGCTCGCAAAGGTCTGCCCCAATCTTGTGCCATGGGCCGGGCGGCAGTGGTGTTGTACGTAGGGGCTCTTTGTACTGTGAGGGCTTGTTGATTTGGCAGAATGTGCACTGTGTAACTTTCCGGTAAATGTCCAATCCGATGCTGGGCCACCAGACAAATATCTTAGCTCTTTCAAAACATTTTGTAAGGCCTTGGTGCCCTTCGTGAATCCTGTGTAGGATGTCTTCCTGATACGCGGGGGGAATTACAATCCTGTCTTGGTACAGGAGCAGCCCGTCTGCCTCGGACAGCGATGTCCTCACAGCGTGGTAGCCATGCAGATAAAAGGGCACGTGCTTCGGCCATCACTCTCCGCATTGTGTCGTCCTGACGCGTGGCCTGCTTTAATATGTCCAGCTTCGTGCTCGACACTGGTTTGGTTTCGATCACAGCTTCGACATGCACACGCATATCCCCGTCTGTGTCTGCCCCGCGGCCGTCCTGGAGTGGGTTCCTGGACAGGGCGTCGGCCACCACCAGCTGTGAACCCGGAACATACACTGCTCTGGGGTTAAAACGCATTAGACGCATTAGAAGCCGCTGGCATCTCGGCGGCACTTTGTCCAGATCATATGCATTAATGAGGGGGGCCAGGGGCTTGTGGTCTGTCTGTAAGCTAAACTCAGCTAAGCCTAACAGATAACGGGAAACCCGCTCACAGGCCCACACCCCTGCAAAGCATTCCTTCTCTAACTTAGAGTATCTCTTCTCTGCATCTGTGAGAGTTCTGGAGCAGAAGGCAACAGGCTGAACTTTGTCCCCCTGAACCTGCAACAGTGCTGCCCCCAGCCCGTAACTACTAGCGTCCGCGCTCACAATGGTGGGCCTTGCTACATCATAGTATGCCAGGGCAGGAGTGGAAGACAACATTGCTTGGTGAAGGCTTGCTGTTGGGGCTCCCCCCACTGCCACTCTGCGTCTTTCTTCAGCAGCTCACTCACCGGGTGTAGCACTGATGACAGTTCGGGTAGAAACCTCCCCAGATAATTTACCATACCCAGCCACTGTCTCACCTGAGGGACATTCTCGGGGCTCTGCATGTCTGAGATGGCCTTCACCTTGCCTGGATCTGGTTTGATGCCGTCTTTGCTGATGATGTGGCCGAAATATTGCAACTCACTCCTGCTGAAGCGGCATTTCTCCCGGTTGAGCTTCACCCCCGATGTTTTGATTGTCTGCAGTACCGCCTCCAAGTTTCTATCGTGCTCGTCCTGGTCCTTGCCGTACACGAGTATGTCATCCATGACGACGACCGTGCCCTTGTGGTCTCTCAGCAGAATGCACATTTCCCTCTGGAAGAGCTCCGGTGCCGATGTGATGCCGAACGGAAGCCGCTGGAAACAGAACCAGCCTCTGGGAGTAATGAAAGTGGTTAGTTTTACACATCTGGGATCTAGCAGAATTTGCCAGAAGCCAGACGATGCGTCTAGCGTTGTAAAAACCACTGCCCCTGCTAACTTGGGCATAATGTCCTCCAGCGTGGGAAGCATAAACCGCCCGCGCTTAACAGCCTGGTTTAACCGCTTTAGGTCCACACAGATCCGTATCTTGCCGTTCTTTTTGACTACGGGCACCATGGGTGCACACCACTCTGTGGGCTCGGTCACTTCTGTGATGATCCCCAAGGACTGCATGCGTTGCAGCTCGTCGTCCACCTTTGGCATGAGAGGGAAAGGGACCCTGCGTGGCATACTGAGGGCATAAGGCTGTATATTGGGCTTAAGTTCAATCATGACAGGTTCACAATTAAGCAATCCAATGTCCCCGAAAACATCTTCGCTAACCTGATCTGTTCTAAAAACTAGGCCCATGTCACATGCAGCTCTGCGGCTCAGTAGATTTGTTATGGCTCGCTCACCACGCGCCGTGGCCCGCCCACCCCGCGCCGGCAGCCAATCGGCTCGCCAGGGCCGGGCTTAGTCATCAGGGCTGGGCTTAAGTTTGGTGGCCTCCCACGTGCCCGTTGTCAGTTCGTGTTGTAACCTCCCCGCAGTAGCGGCAACTCTCCTCCCACGGTCCTTTTCTCTACGAACTCATCCCAGCCCTTGATTCATGTTTTTCCCTTGCAAAGTTTCCCCGTGGAAGTATCCTGCTCTGTTCCCGTTTGGATTGCCCGCGAGTTTTTTTCCCCCTTGGACTTTCCGTTTTTTCGTTTGTCGCTCATTGCCTTCCTGTTGTTAAGCTCGCGCACCAGAACCTGACCCGTGTGGCGAAACCCAAGACAGACAGACACGAGATGACTTCAAAAGCTACAAAGGGAGGTTTTATTGTGGGAGGGAAATGTATGGTGAAAAAAGGCGTTCTGTTAGTGGGATGTGTGAATAAACTGTGTGTGGTGTCCCGTGGTTTGCGTGAATAACTATGTGTGAGTGTTTTTAGCCAATGTGTGGTGCGGTATGTAAATGACCAGGAGGTGTTGAAAAAATGTGCGTGCACCTGGCGAGAAAGTCCAGTCCGTGATCCAAGAGGGGTTGTCCGAGAAAGTCCAGGTCCGAGATCCGGGAAGTCGAGTCCGAAAGGAGGGGTCCAGATAGAGGGACAAGGGGGGAGATCGCAGGAGAGGTCCGGGGAGAAACGTGAAGGTCGCTGGGGACGAGGGAGACGCGGGGAGCCGTGGAAATGGCGGAGGGAGAGTCTTGGGAGGAAACAGAGACACGAAGATAAGACACTGGGGAATAAACAGAATGCAAGGAACGCTGGAGGGCTTGTCAGAACTTTACCGCAGGGTTCAGTACGTCGAAGCACTGAGAGACGTTCTGGGAGGCTTCTTGTAGAAGGCTGCCTGATTGCCACAGGTGTGCCTGATGGATGATGGCAAACACCTGGTGCAGTGCAGCGCTCGTCTCCTCAGAGCGCGAGCCGAGCGCTCGGATGTTTCCGGCACGTCCGAGCTGGGGGAGTGGCTTGAACATGCCGGGGAGGCAGCTCGGGGCGGTGTAAGCACAACAGGACCCCCCCTCCTACGGGAGACACCGGGCGACCGTCCGATGGCGTTGGGGTGGGCCCGATAGAACTCCTCCAGGAGTGCAGGGTCGGCCAGGTAGGACCGGGGAACCCAGCTGCGGTCCTCGGGCCCATAGCCAACCCAGTCCACCAGGTATTGGTACCCACGCCCCCGGCGGCGTACGGCGAGCAGCTGGTCGACATCCCAGACCATGTCACCACCGTCGAGGACCCTGGGGGGTGGAGGAGCTTGGACAGGGGGAGACAGGGGGCTGGTGGCTACCGGTTTGAGGCGCGAGACATGGAAGACGGGATGGATCTTGAGTGAGGTAGGGAGATGGAGACGCACCGCCGAAGGGTTGACGATGCGGTCGATGGTGTAGGGACCGACGTAGCGGGGAGCCAGCTTCCGGTTGAGGGTAGGGAGGGGCAGGTCCCGGGCCAGGAGTCATACCCTCTGGCCAGGTCGATAACGCGGTGGCCGGCACTCTCCGCTGGTTGGCGCTGCGCCGGGCCCGCTCTGTAGCTCGCAACATAGCGGCCCGGGCGGTCTTCCAAACGCGCCGACATCGGCGGAGATGGGCCCTCGTGGACGGGACCGCCACCTCCCACTCCTGATGGGGGAACAGAGGGGGTTGATAGCCCAGGGAACACTCGAAGGGGGACAAACCGGTAGCCGAACTCTCCATGGAGTTGAGCGAGTACTCCACCCAGGGCAGGTACTTGCTCCAGGAGGCGGGGTTGCTGGTGGTAACGCAACGCAAAGCCGCCTCCAGGGCTTGATTGGCCCGCTCTGCCTGCCCATTGGTCTGGGGGTGATACCCGGAGGAGAGGCTGACCGTGGCCCCAATCCCCTTACAGAAGGCCTGCCATACCTTCGAAGTGAACTGGGGACCACGGTCAGAGACAATGTCCAGGGGAATCCCATGGGGTCGCACGACGTGGGAGACGAGAAGGTCCGCCATCTCGGCTGCAGAGGGGAGTTTGGTGAGGGCAACAAAATGGACGGCCTTGGAAAACCGGTCGACAATGGTCAGAATGGTGTCATTGCCTTGGGACACGGGGAGGCCAGTTACGAAGTCCAAGGCAATGTGGGACCAAGGTCGGCCGGGGACAGGAAGGGGGCGCAGGAGACCTGCTGGAGGGCGATGGAGAGCCTTGCTGCGGGCGCAGGTGGTGCAGGCTGCCACGAACTCTCTGGTGTCTGCCTCCATGGTGGGCCACCAGAAACCCCTGCGGATGAAGGCCGCCGTTCGGTAGACACCGGGGTGGCAGGCAAGATGGCTGGAGTGGCCCCACTCCAGCACATGGGGCCGGACAGAGGGAGGCACAAATAGCCGGTTCCGGGGTCCACTGCCTGGGTCGGGATGGGCGCGCTGGGCCCTTCTCACCACTGATTCGATGGCCCAGGTGACGGCACCCACCACCCGGGCCGGGGGAAGGATGGTGTCTGGGGCGTCAGGGGACCCCTCGGGAAACAGACGGGAGAGGGCGTCCGCCCTGACGTTCTTGGTGCCCGGGCGGTAGGTGAGGGTGAAGTCGAACCGGCTGAAGAAGAGAGCCCAGCGCGCCTGCCTGGGGTTGAGCCGCTTAGCCGTCCGTACGTAGGTCAGGTTTTTGTGATCGGACCATACGATGAACGGCTGCCCTGCTCCCTCCAGCCAGTGTCTCCACTCCTCTAGGGCGGCGTGGACGGCCAGCAACTCCCTGTTGCCGATGTCATTATTCTTCTCCGCAGGACTGAAACGCCGGGAGAAGAAGGCGCACGGGTGGATCTTCTGGTCCTCCTCCGACCGCTGGGAGAGGACGGCTCCGATTCCCGTGTCCGATGCGTCCACCTCCACGATGAACTGTCTGCACGGGTCCGGGTGGGCGAGCACCGGAGCCGTTGTGAACAGCCTCTTCAGGGCCAAGAAGGCGGCTTCTGCCTCCGAGGTCCAGGAGAAGGGGCGGAGGTTGGAGGTGAGTGCAGTGAGGGGGGCGGCCACACGGCTGAACCCCCTGATGAAGCGCCGGTAGAAGTTTGCAAACCCCAGGAAGCGCTGGAGTTGCGTCCTGTTGGTGGGCCGTGCCCACTCCTCCACCGCTCGGGTCTTCCTAGGGTCAGTGCGGACAAGCCCCTTCTCCACGATGTGGCCAAGGAACTCCACGGAGGCGGAGTGGAACACGCACTTCTCGGCTTTCACGAAGAGCCTGTTCTCCAGCAGCCGTTGGAGGACCAGGCGGACATGCTGGTGGTGTTCCTCCTCAGTCCTGGAGAACACGAGTATGTCATCCAGGTACACCACCGCGAACGTGTTCAGCATGTCCCGGAGCACGTCGTTGACCAATGCCTGGAAGACGGCCGGGGCGTTGGTGAAGCCGAAGGGCATAACGAGGTACTCGAAATGCCCTAGGTGGGTGTTGAAGGCCGTCTTCCATTCATCCCCTTCCCGGATGCGCACCAGGTGGTACGCGCTGCGCAGGTCCAGCTTCGTGAACACCGTGGCGTGAGTGAGTGGCTCGAACGTGGAACTCATAAGGGGGAGTGGATATTTATTTTTCACCGTGATATTATTTAACATTCGATAATCTATGCAAGGCCTCAGGCTGCCCTCCTTCTTTGCCACAAAAAAGAAGCCCGCCGCCACCGGGGAAGACGAGGGCCTTATGATTCCTGAGGCCAGGGACTCTGTGATATAATTGCGCATAGCCTCCTTCTCTGGGACGGAGAGGTTATACAACCGACCAGTGGGAAGGGCGGTCCCGGGAAAGAGATCTATGGCACAATCATAGGGACGGTGAGGGGGGAGGGAAGGTGCACTCTCTCTACTAAATACAGGGGCTAAATCGTGATAAATGGAAGGAACACCAGTGAGATCCGTGGGAGGAGGCACGGGTCTAAGGCCGCTGGACGGGGAGTGGGCGGAGCGAAGGCAGTTGGCATGACACGCAACGCTCCAACCCAAAATCCGCCCAGTAGACCAAGAGATGTAGGGATCGTGCCGTTCCAACCACGGTCTTCCTAACACAAGGGGCGCTGTGGGGGCGTGCAAAACCAAGAAACGGATAGCTTCCACGTGGTTACCCGAAAGAGTGAGGGTGAGGGAAGCAGTGCTGTGTGTGATTTTACCAAGTGAACGTCCATCTAGGGCTTGGGCTGTGAGGGGTGTGTCTAGGGGGACGAGTGGAATGCCGGCCTGCCGGGCCAGCGAGGTGTCCATCAAACACTCGTCCGCCCCCGAATCCAGGAGTGCACCAACAGACAGTGAGCGGTTACCCCAGGTGAGAGTGACCGGAAAAAGGTGGTTGTGCTCCTTCTTGGGCTGGGGCTGAGGAAGGGTCGTCAGGCTCACTAGGACACCCCTCACTAGTGAGCCGGGTCTTTTTGGGCGAGTCGGGCAGGCCTTGATATAGTGGCCCGACCTCCCGCAGTAGAGGCAGAGGTGGCCATGCATCCTCTGCTCCCTAACTTCCAGCGGGAGCCGTGACCGACCCAACTGCTCTCTCCACCCTCACACTCCCCCTCGCAACCCTGGATCCAGAAGCCACCCAGGGTTGCGAGGGGGAGTGTGAGGGTGGAGAGAGCCCACGGGACGCTGACCCAGGGAAGGCACCGGTAGGACGGACGGGGGTTGGTCTATGGGAGGGGCCAGCGCGCGGGGCGCGTTCCTGGCGCCGCTCCCGCAGCCGTTCGTCCATCTGGAGGGCGAGGGTGACGAGCTCGTTGAAGGAGGCAGGGCGGTCCCGAACGATGATATCTTTGATGGGCTCGCTCAGCCCCCTCCTGTACGCGCTCTTGAGCGCAGTGTCATCCCACCCACTGTCTGCCGCGAGTATCCTTACCTCCAGGGAATAATCTGCCACCGACCTGGCTCCCTGTTGGATGGAATGGAGGCGGCCGGCAGCGTCCTGCCCGCCAGCTGGGTGGTCGAACACCAGATTGACCTCGCGGCGGAAGGCACCATAGTCCGAGGCGAGCTGCTCGGTATGGCCTACCGCCGCTATGGCCCAGCTGAGGGCTTTGCCGGTGAGGAGGGACATGACAAGGGCTACCTTGGTCTCTCCTGTCCTATATCTAGCTGGCTGGTGTTTGAACAGGAGCTCACACTGACCAAGGAAACCCCTGCACAGCTCGAACTCCCCACCGAAGGCCTTGGGGCAGGGGAGGTTAGGCTCGCACCGGGGGTCCAGTGGGGGTTGACTCGGAGGGGGAACGTCGGGACCAGGAACGGGGAAACCGGAGGCCGAGCTGGGGGCAGAGACCGAGGCCAGGGCAGGGTGGTCGCTCATCCTGGAGACCGCTGTGGAGAGTGCAGCGATCTGCGCGTTGAGGGCATCTAACGCGCTCGTCGCGGCCTGGGAGCCGGACTGAAGATCGCTGATCTCTCCGGTGACACGGGTGAAGGCAGTAGTAAGCTCTGAGCTGAGAGAGGCAAGTTGGCAACTGTGACTTCTTACTACTGCCTCTAGGGGGACGGAGCTCTGGGGCGTCACAGGGACCGTCCGCTCCTTGGGTTTGCCTGGGTCCATAATGGCTTCGACGTTCTGTTAAGCTCGCGCACCAGAACCTGACCCGTGTGGCGAAACCCAAGACAGACAGACACGAGATGACTTCAAAATCTACAAAGGGAGGTTTTATTGTGGGAGGGAAATGTATGGTGAAAAAAGGCGTTCTGTTAGTGGGATGTGTGAATAAACTATGTGTGGTGTCCCGAGGTTTGCGTGTATAACTATGCGTGAGTGTTTTTAGCCAATGTGTGGTGCGGTATGTAATTGACCAGGAGGTGTTGAAAAAATGTGCGTGCACCTGGCGAGAAAGTCCCGTCCGTGATCCAAGAGGGGTTGTCCGAGAAAGTCCAGGTCCGAGATCCGGGAAGTCGAGTCCGAAAGGAGGGGTCCAGACAGAGGGACAAGGGGGGAGATCGCAGGAGAGGTCCGGGGAGAAACGTGAAGGTCGCTGGGGACGAGGGAGACGCGGGGAGCCGTGGAAATGGCGGAGGGAGAGTCTTGGGAGGAAACAGAGACACGAAGATAAGACACTGGGGAATAAACAGAATGCAAGGAACGCTGGAGGGCTTGTCAGAACTTTACCGCAGGGTTCAGTACGTCGAAGCACTGAGAGACGTTCTGGGAGGCTTCTTGTAGAAGGCTGCCTGATTGCCACAGGTGTGCCTGATGGATGATGGCAAACACCTGGTGCAGTGCAGCGCTCGTCTCCTCAGAGCGCGAGCCGAGCGCTCGGATGTTTCCGGCACGTCCGAGCTGGGGGAGCGGCTTGAACGTGCCGGGGAGGCAGCTCGGGGTGGTGAAACCACAACAACTAGGTTGTTTATTTATTAAGTTTCTCAATCAATAAACTTGACACATGAAAAGGCAACACCTGACACATAAACAGATTGTAGTTTAGGACTGAATGTTAGTATCCCTCAAAAAACCTATCTGTGCTATAATTAATAAATGGTGAAATATACAAATCTAAAATAATGAAATTGTATAAATAAGCAGTAGGCCTATAATAATGAATACTGTAAAGTGCATGTATGAGATGGAGACACGGGAAGATGAATAAGGGGAGATCAGGACAGACAGCATCATCAGTCAGTCCTTGTTGTACATCTTGATGGCTGCTGCCACAAAGGAGTGTAGAAAAATGTACCCCATGTTATAGCAGTTCATAACATCACATTATAATGTTATTCTAAAAATAATGACATTGCGTCAGGAATGAGGAAAAACACAGGAGACCACGAGGAGCGGAACTCCCAGGCAAAAATTCCCCAGGGACGTGGAGCGGCTGACCGAGCACCAGCTCAGCAGGTGACGCATCGAGGTCCTCCTTAGGAGCCGAACGCAACCCGAGCATAACCCAAGGTAAACGATCCACCCAGTTACCATTCGAGAGCGCAGCGCTGCCTTGAGCGACCAGTGAAAACGTTCACACAAGCCATTAGTCTGAGGGTGATACGCGGTAGTGCGGTGTACCTGCACACCCAAGGATCGCGCAAGTGCCGACCAGAGCTCTGACACGAACTGGGGGCCCCTGTCTGAGGTGATACCTGACGGAGTGCCGAAACGGGCGACCCAGGTGGAAAGAAAAGCGCGTGCAACATCCGAGGATGTTGTGGAGGATAGAGGGACAGCCTCTGGCCACCTGGTGGTCCGATCTGCCATTGTGAGCAGGTGCGTAAAACCTTGTGAAGAAGGTAGAGGGCCCACCAGGTCCACATGCACGTGGTCGAAACGTCTGGCCGGGATCGGAAACGGTTCGAGGGGCGATTTAGTGTGCTGGTGGACCTTAGCGCGCTGGCACGCTACACATGCAGCTGCCCACCCCTTGACGTCCTTGCGGAGGCCAGGCCAGACGAACTTGGAACCGACAAACTTCACCGACGCCCGAACTCCAGGGTGCGAGAGGGAGTGCATCGAATCGAAAACTCGACGGCGCCAGGCCACTGGAACAACGGGGCGGGGACGGCCGGTGGAGACACCGCAGAGGAGGGCAGGACTGCCTTCCTGCATCACAGCGTCCTCTAGCTTGAGACCGGTACGCGCTGACCTAAGGGCAAGGACGTCCGGGTCGCTGGGCTGGTCGGCAGCCATAGCGGAGAAATCCACACCGAGGTGCACAGGACACACAAGCACACGCGACAGACAATCAGCAAAAGGGTTGGACTTCCTGGCCACATGCTGAATGTCCGGTGGTAACTCGGAGATCGCCGCTAGGTGGCGCCGTTGACGAGTAGACCACGGCTCAGTCACCTTGGACATGGCAAAAGTCGGCAGCTTATGATCCACATAAGCCGTGAATGGGCGACCCTCCAGCAGTACTTGCGCTCGCTATCCCGCAGTTTGCGGCCAAAAAATGCGAGTGGCTGCCACGCATTCGCCACACGCTGTTCAACCACAGCACCCACGGCTATGTCAGACGCATCGGTTGTTAAAGCTATGGACGCCGTGGGTGTGGGATGGGCGAGGAGGGCAGCGTTAGCCAGGGCGCACTTAGCTCCGTCAAAGGCCTGGACCTGTTCGGGAGTCCAGTCGACAGGGTCGTTAGCCTTCTTAAGCCGCAGGGCTTCGTAAAGTGGCTGAAGGAGGTGGGCAGCGCGAGGGAGGAAACGGTTATAGAAATTCACCATGCCCAAGAATTCCTGCAATGCCTTAACAGAGACCGGGCGGGGAAATTCCGCCACCGCTTGCACCTTAGAAGGCAACGGGACCGCGCCTTGCGGCGAAATGCGGTGACCCAAGAAGTCAATCACCGGCAGTCCAAACTGACACTTGGCCGGGTTGACTATCAGGCCGTGTTCGTCCAGACGACGGAAAACCTATTTCAGGTGCGCCAGGTACTCTTCAGCTGACGGACTGGCCACTAATATGTCGTCGAGATAAACGAACACGAAAGCAAGGTCACGCAACACCGAGTTCCCCAGCCTCTGAAAGGTTTGCGCTGCCCCCTTCAAGCCAAAAGGCATGCGCATTAACTCAAAAAGCCCAAACGGGGTGATCACTGCGGTCTTGGGCACGTCCTCTGCGCGCACGGGAACCTGATGATAGCCGCGCACCAGGTCCACCTTAGAGAAAATAGTGGTACCTGCCAGGCGTATGGAAAAGTCCTGTATGTGTGGGATGGGATAGCGGTCATTGGCGGTGACGTTGTTCAGGCGGCGAAAATCGCCGCAAGGCCGCCACGACCCATCCGCCTTGGGCACCATGTGAAGCGGCGAGGCCCACGGGCTGTTGGAACGCCTCACTATACCCAGACGCTCCATGATGGCGAACTCCTCCTTAGCTATAGCCAATTTTACCCCGTCGAGGCGCCGCGCGCGCGCCAAAACTGGCGGTCCCAGAGTGGGAATGAAATGATGTACCCCGTGTTTAGTAACCGCAGTGGAAAAGGCAGGCGTAGTCACCGATGGAAAATCCGCCAGCAAACGCTGAAAAACATCCCCTAATGCTAAAAAGTTAGCGTGTGTTAACGGCCTGGCTCCCCCTGTCTCGCACGGAACAGTGGCGAAAGACACAGCATCAATTAAACGGCGGTTTGCAACATCAACCAGCAGACCATTAGCACATAAAATCCGCGCCGATAATAGGAACAGTAATGGCGGCCACTACAAAGTCCCACTCAAAATGGCGCCCGTGGAAGCAAACAGTCACCAACCTTGTGCCAAACGTCGCAATGGACGAACCGTCAGCTGCACTTAACTGTGGGCCGCCGCCTTCGGCCGACCTGTCTGTCTTAGCAGGAGGGAGTAGGCTCTTTTGCGAGCCTGAGTCCACCAGAAACCGTCTTCCTGAGATCGTGTCCTTAATGAAGAGCAGCTCACTACATCCGCCAGAGCCCACAGCTGCTACTGAGCGCTGCCCTGGAGTTTCCCGCCGCCTCAAACGTGCACGGAGGGACGCAGCGCCTCGCTTTGCCGCCGAACCGCCGGTGGAAGAAACAGAGGCCTCTCCCGCGCCGTCTCCGGGCAGTCACTTCAGCCACCACTGCCGGGTCCGCGTCCTCCGACGTCGGCTGCAGAGGCTCCGATGCCACACTCTGCACAGAGAACCGTCTGGTAGCCAGCAGGACCCGATCGGCCTCCTCAGCCAAACCTCGGCAGTCACCAGCGGCCAGACACGGGGAGTTAGCCAAAGCCGCGCGCACAGGAGACGGGAGCTGGTGCAGGAAAACGTGCGGGAAAAGGAACCCACCTTCGTCTGAGCCTAGCAGCGACAGCATATTTCCATGAGATCCACAGCCGTTCCGTCGCCCAAACCGGATAGGGAAAGGATTATATCTGCCCTCTCTGCGGTAGATAGGCTGTACCTCCGGAGCAGAAGATGTTTGAGGGCGACGTATTTATCGTGTTGCGGAGGGGCGCGCAACAGCTGCATGGCCCGGCGTGTGGACTGCTGGTCCAGCGCAGCGACGACCAAATAGTATCTGGAGTCGTCCGCGGAGATTCCACGCAGGTGGAACAGCGCCTCGACATGCTGGAACCACGAGGCCAAAACTCTGGGAGTTTCACAGCCGCGGCGAGAACGGCCGGCTGTGAGAGTTGGGGCGGCGTGGCCGAAGTGGATTCACACTCCTCTTCTGCTCCAAACATATCACGTCGGGGCCACCAATGCGGCAGGAATGAGGAAAAACACAGGAGACCAAGGCGAGTTTGATGTTTATTCCTCAACTCCAAAAACCAACTGCAGCAGGAACAACCCTGCACCGGCGAGCCCGGGAACGTAAACCACGCCCCCAGCTCACAGTCCTGCTGGGTGAGAGGCATAGCCCCTAGTGTCCGCCCCAACACACAAAAATTAGGCTACATTTATATTTTTCGTTAGGTCTATTTAATTTTAACAGTACATGAATAAATACCTATCAACCAGCCATCCCGTCCTAATTGCATTGAGATAGCCTACTGCCTGTGATGTCATTGTCAGCTCTGGAAACCCAGGTTTTTTTTAAGGCAGCTTATACGACAGTCGTCGGTTCGAATCCCGTCCGAAGTGTAAAAAACATAAAAGTTTTCTGATGTTGTTTCGACAGCTAACAACCCATTTATCAGAAAGATGCGGTTGGAAACAGTCATACTTTTCCTTTCTTTCTCTCCTTTTCCTCCCCCTTCTCTTCCTCCCTTTCTTTTCTTCTCCCCCCTTCTTCTCCTTTCTTCCCCATCTTTACCTGGACGAATGTCCCCCAGCCTTCCAGGGGGAGGCTGTGTGGGCCGGCCAGTCCCCCTCTAGGCCGACACTTGGTCGTTTCCCGGTTCAGAAGACGCGACTACTTGGGTGACAGGCCTCCGTACTCGTTGGTAAAAGCGTGTGTTTGTCTTCTGACACTGCCTTCTTTGGTGCCCACAGCCCCGGCACAGAAATGTCTCTGCTCGTCGTGTTGCCTGAACGGATGTGCGTGGCCCCTCCTCACTTTCCTGCAGTGCCCGCACATGATGGTGCAGTGTTGGGGCCGCTCCTTTTTCCGCCATAATGGCCTTCACCTCCTCTGCCCTATGCAGCGCCTCTTCAATGGTGAGTGGCTTTGCAAGCTGCACCTGTTGCCTGAGGTGAGGTGGCTGTAAAGCCCGTAGGAAGGAATCCAGGCTCAGGCATTGGATGGCAGATTGGGGTATATCAAGATACGCATGGCTAACCAGGCGTTGAATGTCAGCCACCAGGTTATCCAACTTCTCCTGGCCTTGTCTCTGTCTTGAATGGAGTTGATCCCGGAGGCTAATCAACGATTGGGTGTTGCCAAACCGGCGACCCAGGGCAGTGGTTAGCGCCCCCAGTGATATCTCTCCAGCCGCCAGGTGCCTGCCTTGCTTCTCCCTCCAGGGCTACTGCTAGGTTGACTACTTGTTGATTTTCTGTCCATCTCATCACCCTAGCAATCGTGTTGAACTGAGCAAGGAATCCTTCCCAGCTGGAGCTCCCGTCGTAGTGCCCCAACTTCACGGAGGGAGTGTTTGGGCTTGGCCAGGGGTCGGGTACAGTTGGTGAGGTTTGTACTGGAACCATATCTGCAAGGTGTGTTCCACTCTCCAGTAGTGGCAAATGGGGCAGTGTGTAACTTGGGTTGAAGTTCCCTCTCGGTAGATCTTGTCCAGCTTGCTGCTGATGTTTCCCCCTAATGACATACTCTCCAGCGGCCGCTGTCTACCCAGACAGCCCTCGAGTATCGCCTGCCTCGCGGCTGCCACGCCTCCTCCGGCCGCAACATTCTTGGGGAGACGAGCCAAGGCTTCGCGCGTCCCTGGTACCCCCAACTCTGTACTTTTTTACAGCACATCACCCCATGGGGGGTGTACTGTAAAGAATCAAATCAAATTTATTTGTACAGCCCAACATCACAAATTTGCCTCAGTGGGCTTAACAGCAACACAACATCCTGTCCTTAGACCCTCTCATCGGATGAGGAAAAACTCCCTAAAAAACCCCTTTAACGGGGAGAAAAAGTAGGAAGAAACCTCAGGGAGAGATCTCTCTCCCAACACGGACAGCGTGCAATGGATGTTGTGTTCACGCAGTTTACACAATACAACATTGAAAGAGGACAATTATAATGGACATAACATTTATGAGCGGAGGGTGTCCAGGCGGGCGCCGTAGCCGTGGAAATCCGCGTCTACACTCACCTCCGCAGCAGCGCCGTAACCAGGTCTCCTCCAACGGCCCGCCTTCGGGCCCACTTCTGGGGGCGAGCCCATTCCAGGGCGCGCTCTCCCCGGCGCTCTCACCAGCCTCTGCGGGATCATTTGCGTTGTCTCATTAGACGACCCGCTCACCTACTCCACCATCTCGGCCTGCTAAGTCCACATATAAACATTTGCTACTACCGTCAAGATGTGCGCACCGTGGCAGCCCTCCTACTCGTCGCGGCCTGGCCCTGGGGGCTCCTGCTGAATGGGCGCGCTCTCCCCGGCGCTCTCGCCAGCCTGTGCGGGATCATTTGCGTTGCGTCATTAGACGCCCCGCTCAGTCCACATATAAACATTTGCTACTACCGTCAGGATGTGCGCACCGTGGCAGCCCTCCTACTCGTCGCGGCCTGGCCCTGGGGGCTCCTGCTGAATGGGCGGGGTCTCCCCGGCGCTCTCGCCAGCCTCTGCGGGATCATTAGCATTTCCTCATTAGACGCCCCGCTCTTCTCCTCCACCAACTCCACATATAAACATTTGCTACTACCGTCAAGATGTGCGCACCGTGGCAGCCCTCCTACTCGTCGCGGCCTGGCCTTGGGGGCTCCTGCTGAATGGGCGGGGTCTCCCCGGCGCTCTCGCCAGCCTCTGCGGGATCATTAGCATTTCCTCATTAGACGCCCCGCTCATCTCCTCCACCAACTCCACATATAAACATTTGCTACTACCGTCAAGGTGTGCGCACCGTGGCAGCCCTCCTACTCGTTGCGGCCTGGCCCTGGGGGCTCCTGATGAATGGGCGCGCTCTCGCCAGCCTCTGCGGGATCATTTGCGTTGCCTCATTAGGCGCCCCGCTCATCTCTTCCACCAACTCGGCCTACTAAGTCCACATATAAACATTTGCTACTACCGTCAAGATCTGC
>NW_026611579.1:460000-477500 GCF_029633865.1 Lampris incognitus | reverse complement strand
ACACACACAAACACATGAACAAACATGTGCGCACACAAACACACACAAACACATGCACAAACTTGCACATTCACCAACACACACAAATAGACACACACACACAAACACACATGCACACACACACCCAAACAGAAATATACACACACACGCACACAAACATGCACTCACACACACACACACACGCACACAAACCGACAAGCATACACAACACAGACATGTACACGCACACACACTCAAACAGAAACACACACAGACACGTACACACACACGCAGACACACACACAACACAAACAGAAATGCACAATCACACACAAAAAAAGACATACACACGCACACAAACACACAAACAAAAATGCACACACACACACTCACGTACGTACACAAAAACCGACATGCACAGGCGCACACAAGTGCAAACACACACAAAAAGACACACACCCAGACATGCACACACACATGCACACACACAAAACATGCACACATACACAAACAAGTTAAAAGAAACACAAACAGACATACACACACAGACACAAACACAGACACACACACACACACACATACACACACACACACACACACTCAAACAGACATGCAAACACACACCCAAACAGATATGTGCACACACACCCAAACAGACATGTACACACACACACACAAACATGCACACACACACGCACACACACACACACACACACACACATATACATAACCAAATAGGTACACTCACACACACACACACAAACACACACACACGCACACAAACAGACATGCAAACATAAATATGTTAAAACATACAAACAGACACACACACACACAGATATGCACACACACATAAACAGACACATGCACCCACACACACACACCCAAACATGCACACTCACACACATACACAAACACATTTGAACACACACATACACACACACACACACACACGCACATTAGCACAAAAACACAGACAGACATGCACACACACACACACGCGCACAAGCAGGCATGCAAACACACACACACACACACACACACAACCTACACTCATGCACCCAGACACACACACACTCAAACACTGACATACACCAAAATGCACACACACAAACAGATACACGCACACAAACAAAGACACACACAAACAGGCACAAACACATGAACAAACATGTGCACACACAAACACACACACATGCACAAACTTGCACATTCACAAAAACACACAAATAGACACACACACACAGACAGACATGCATATGCACACAAACTGACACACATACACACAAATGCACAAACACGGACATGCAGACACACACAAACAGACACACTCACACATACATGTACACACACTCATACACGTGCACACAAACAAAACACACCCACAAACAGACACACACAGACATGTACACACACAAACAAACAGACATGTACACACACACACACAAACAGACACACACTAACAGACACACACAGACATGTACACACACACACACAACTTACACCCACACACCCACAAAAAGACACACACAGACATGCACACACACACACACACACACACACACACACACACACACACACACACACACACACACACACACACACACACAACCTACACTCACACACACACAAACAGACATGCACAGACACACACAAAAGACATGTACACAAAAACACACACCCGAAGAGACATGTACACACAAACAACCTACACACACAAACACACAGACACACATAAACAGACAAGTATACACAAACAGACATGCACATATACACACATGCAAACACACACACACACACACATACAGACATACATATACACACACACACTCACACACACATACACAAACACGTTTGAACACACACACGCACGCACATACACATAGAAGCACAAACACACAAACAGACATGCAGACACACAAACACATGCATTCACACACACACACACACACACACACACACACACACACACACAAGCGCGCAAACAGGCATGCAAAAACACACACACACACACACACACACACACACACACACACACACACCCTACACTCATGCACCCAGACACACACACACACTCAAACACAAACATACATGCACACACACAAACATACACATACAAACATACACAGACAAACAGACATGTACACACACACCAAAATGCACACACACAAACAGATACACGCACACAAACAAAGACACACAAAACAGGCACAAAGACACACAAACACATGAAAAAACATGTGCACACACAAATACACACATGCACAAACTTGCACATTCACAAACACACACAAATAGACACACACACACAAACACACATGCACACACAAACAGAAATATACACACACACACACACGCACACCAACCGACAAGCATACACAACACAGACACGTACACACACACGCAGACACACACACAACACAAACAAATGCACAATCACACAAAAAAAAACATACACACGCACACAAACACAAATGCACACACACACACGTACGTACACAAAAACCGACATGCACAGGCGCACACAAGTGCAAACACACACAAAAAGACACACACCCAGACATGCACACACACATGCACACACACAAAACATGCACACATACACAAACAAGTTAAAACAAACACAAACAGACATACACACACAGACAAAATCACACACACACACACACACACTCAAACAGACATGCAAACACACACCCAAACAGATATGTGCACACACACCCAAACAGACATGTACACAAACACACACACACAAACATGCACACACACATACACACACACACACACACACACATATACATAACCAAATAGGTACACTCACACACACACACACAAACACACACACGCACACAAACAGACATGCAAACATAAATATGTTAAAACATACAAACAGACATACACACACACACACACACACAACCAGACATGCACACACGCACACTAACTCACACACACACACACACACACACACACACACACACACACACACACACACACACACACACAGATATGCACACACACATAAACAGACACATGCACCCACGCACGCACACATACAGACATGCACACAAAAACCGATATGCAGACACACACAAACAAACACACACACACACACACACAAACAGGCACACACACAACACACACACACGCACGCACATACACACAGAAGCACAAACAGACAAGCACACACACAAACATACACATGCATTCACACACACACACACACAAACAAGCGCACAAACAGGCATGCAAACACACACACACACACACACCCTACACTCATGCACCCAGACACACACACACTCAAACACAGACATGCACATACACGAACACACACAGACAAACAGAGATGTACACACACACCAAAATGCACACACACAAACAGATACACGCACACAAACAAAGACACACACAAACAGGCACAAACACACACAAACACATGAACAAACATGTGCACACACAAACACACACAAACACATGCACAAACGTGCACATTCACAAACACACACAAATAGACACACACACACATGTACACACACACACACACACGGACATGCATATCCACACAAACAGACACACACACACACAACACAAATGCACAAACACACACACACGGACATGCACACACCCACAAACAGACACACACAGACATGTACACACACACACACACACACACAAACAGACGTACACACACACACACACACACACACACAAAAAGTCACACACAGACATGCACACACACACACACACACACACAAACATGCACGCACGCACATACACACAACCTACACTCACACACACACAAACAGACATGCACAGACACACACAAAAAGACCTGTACACAAACACACACCCGAACAGACATGTACACACAAACACAACCTACACTCACACACATACAAACACAAAGACATGCACACACACAAACAAACAGATATGTGCACACACACCCAAACAGACATGTACACAAACACACACACACAAACACACACACACACACACACACACACACACACACACACAACCAAATAGGTACACTCACACACACACACACACACACACACACACACACACACGCACACAAACAGATATGCAAACATAAATATGTTAAAACATACAAACAGACACACACACACACACACACACACACACACACACACACACACACACACACACACACACACACACACTCAACCAGACATGCACACACGCACACTCACTCTCACACACACACACAGATATGCACACACACATAGACAGACACATGCACCCACGCACGCACACATACAGACATGCACACAAAAACCGATATGCAGACACACACAAACAAACACACACACACACACAAACAGGCACACACACAACACACACACACGCACGCACATACACACAGAAGCACAAACAGACAAGCACACACACAAACATACACATGCATTCACACACACACACAAACAAATGAACAAACTTGCACATTCACAAACACACACAAATAGACACAAAAAAACAGACATGCACACAAACAGATATGTACACGCACACACCCAAACACGCACACTCACACACACATACACAAACATTTGAACACACACGCACGCACATACACACAGAAGCACAAACACACAAACAGACATGCACACACACAAACACACAATGCATTCACACACACACACACACACACACACACACACACACACACACACACACACACACATACACACACACAGGCATGCAAACACACACAACCTACACTCAAGCACCCAGACACACACACACACACACACACACACACACACACACACACACACACACTCAAACACAAACAGACATGCACACACACAAACATACACAGACAGACATGTACACACACACCAAAATGCACACACACAAACAGACACACGCACACAAACAAAGACACACAAAAACAGGCACAAAGACACACAAACACATGAACAAACATGTGCACACACAAACATACACATGCACAAACTCGCACATTCACAAACACACACAAATAGACACACACACAAACACACATGCACACACACACCCAAACATAAATATACACACACACACACAAACACACAAACATGCACTCACACACACACACACACACACACACACACACACACACACGCACGCACACAAACCGACAAGCATACACAACACAGACATGTACACGCACTCACACTCAAACAGAAACACACACAGACACGTACACACACACGCAGACACACACACACAACACAAACAGAAATGCACAATCACACACACACAAAAAGACATACACACGCACACAAACACACACAACCAAAAATGCACACACACACACACACACACACTCACGTACACAAAAACCGACATTCACAGGCGCACACAAGTGCAAATACACACAAAAACAGACACACACCCAGACATGCACAAACATACACACACAAACAGACATGCACACAAACATGCACACATACACAAACAAGTTAAAACAAACACAAACAGACATACACACACAGACACAATCACACACACACACACACACACACACACACACACACACACACACATGAACAGACACGCAAAATCAGACATGCAGATACACATACACGCACAAAACCAACACATACACACTATCAAGTGTAAACATTCACAAAACAGAAACACACACAGACATACACAAACAGACATGCACACAGGACACACAAACAGATATGCACACCTACAGACAAGCACGCAAAAACCAACATGCACACAGCAGACACACAAACAAACAAACATGCACACACAGACATGTGCACACAAACACACGGACACACACAAACAGACCTGCACAAACACAGACACACAAACAGACATGCACACACAGACACACACATAAATACATGCACACTCACATACACACAGAACCGGACATGCAGACACACACGTGCAAACAAAAACAGACATGAACACACACACGCAAACACACACACACAGAAAACAGACATGCATACACAGAGACATACACACACACGCACGCACACACACACACACACATAAATATGTTAAAACATACAAACATAGACACGCACACACACACACACACACACACACACACACACACACACACACACACACGCACACACACAAAGAAACGTACATACATGCACACACATACACACAAGTGCAAATACACACAAAAACAGACACACACCCAGACATGCACAAACATACACACATACACAAAAACAGACATGCACACACACACACATACAAGTGCAAACACACAAAAACAGACATGCACACACACACACACACACAAAACATGCACACATACACAAACAAGTTAAAGCAAACACAGACATACACACACACACAAACTCAAACAGACATGCACACACACACATACAGACACACGCACGCAAACACACACACACAGAAAACAGACATGCATACACAGAGACACACACACACACACACGCCCAACAAACGCACCCAACCAGACATGCACACACATATACGAGTACAGGCACACACAAAAACAGTCATGCACGTACACACACGTACGCACACACACATACAAACATAAATATGTTAAAACATACAAACATAGACACGCACACACACACACACAGATATGCACACACACGTAAACAGACATGCACCCACGCACGCACACACACACAGACATGCACACAAAAACCGATATGCAGACACACACAAACACTCACACAGGCACACACACAAAGAAACATACATACATGCACACACATACACAAAAGTGCAAATACACACAAAAACAGACACACACCCAGACCAGTGTTGTAGTACTCGAGTCCAGGACTCGGACTCGAGTCCGACTCGAGTCCTGATTTTCATGACTCGTCACTCGACTTGGACTTGAGCACTGATGACTCGGACTTGGACTCGGACTCGCGAATTTACTGCATTCGGACTCGGAAGCTGGAGACCCGGACTCTGACTTTTTAATTGATAAAGACTGTTTTTGTTAGATTTTTTTTAAATAATAGACCCTATTAAAATATATTGATAGCTATATTAATACTGTAACATTATTCAATTCCGTGTAAGGGCAGGCACGTGTGTTCCACCTACATGCGGATTCACGTGGCGTGCATACCGTCGTGTTCAGTAGCGCGAAGATGCCTAAAGAGACGCCCCGAATTGTGCTCTTTGCTTACACAGATTTTACAACAAATTCCAGCAAGATCACTGCTAGATGTTCGATATGTAAACGAAATATTGAGGAGAAGACCGGGACAACCTCAAACTTCAACAGACATCTGTCAAGGATGCACCCAGAAAAGTAAGTGATATGCAGTCAGCTGATGATATGGTTGGTGATCAGTTAACGTTAGCTAGCTCGCTATCTAGCTACGGTAACAATAGCCTCTGAAGTAACTCAACCACTGGTCCAAGATGTTGGGTCGGGTCGTGTGGCGGGTATATCATGTCACTAGAACCGTTGGGTTAGGTGGTGTGGCGGCGGGTATATCATATCACTAGAACCAAGTGAGATTGTATAGGTAAGTTAAGTAACGTTACTGTTAGAGTGCTAATGCAGCATTGCACAGAAAAGTCACAGTACGGTTCGCTTTCGGTACGAGCGTGCCATCGATCTCACTAATGATGAGTTGGTAAGTAACACGCAGCGTCCTCGTGTTATAGGGAGATTAAAACTGATTTTTCTTATTTATCATTTAGCTAATTACCAAGTAGCATACACTTAACGGAAAAAACACACCACTCTGAACTACCGTGTTAGCATTTATCTTAACTAGCAATAACAAATCCGCACATTGCAGATCTCCGCCATGAATATTCTCCAAGTGCGGAGAAGGAAGAAGTCTAGCCTATATGCATCCACAAATAATGTTGATAAAATGTGCACAACTTTACAATGCAAATACAAATAATTGTAGGCTATTACTCGCTAAATGGACTAATTGAAAAAGCTAATGTGGATGCCGCCACTGGTTTTCTTGAGAGCTGGAGACGGTACGAGATTTGACGGATGTGGCATTCCCCCCCCCCCCTGATGTACCGAAAACTACCGAACCGTATCGTGATTGGTGACACCGCATAGGCTACTGTAAATAGGGGGATATTTTTCTTTGCATATATGCAGCATTGGGTGTGCCAAATTCTAAAAATAGACACGCGCGACGTAGCTTTTGAACAGTACTATGAACTGGCTCTATCTTCTAACAAAATCACACCCTCCCTGACCCATACAGAATAAACATACAGACTCACGGAGGATAGAGAGTTAAAGCTCAGCTAGGTAGCATGTAACATACTTAAATCAATAATTAAATGACTGGGTTTTGCTAATTAATCCCTGTCCTGTTAGTCTCATAAATTATGTATCTTTTCTCATACTTTTCATTTATCCAGCTAGTTTACATTAGTTAATCTACTAATATGGTAATGTTAGTTATATAGATAACTAAATATGTAACTTAACTGGTTATGGTTCAAACAACTATATGTATAATGTGTAACATTTGTATTGTTATTGCATATTGTTATAGCTATAACGTTACACATTTTTTGCTGTGAGAAAGATTACTTGAAACAGTTTGGCATCAGCAAGCTAAAGTGTGTATCCTATCTTCCCCTAGGTTCCAAGAATACCGTACCTCCACTGCTTCAGATGTGATGCCAGCTGCTTCAGGTCAGAAGACTATCACATCATTTTTAAATGATGGACAGCAAAGGATGTACGACCTCAAACATCCACGTCAGAAGGCAATAAGTGATGCCCTTGTAAAAGATCTAATCATTAAGTGCTGCTTGCCACTCTCCATCGTTGACAACGAGGACTTCAAGCACTTCCTGCATGTCCTGGACCCTCAGTACCGGCCCATAGCAAGATCCACAATTTCCTCTGTGACCATTCCAGGAATGGTGGAAGTCAAGAAAGAACAGATAAAGAACCAGCTGGCAGAAGCATCGAGTGTTGCTGTTACCACAGACATTTGGAGTGATCGAAAGATGCAGTCATTCCTTGGAGTGACAGCACACACAGTGGCAATGGATAAAAAAACAGGAACTCAGCCTTCAGTCATATTTTCTTTCCTGCAAAAGAGTGCATGGGAAACACTCAGGAGAGAAGATTGCAATGATGTTTGAATGCTGTGCTGAAGAATACCTGATTAAGGACAAGATCAACTTTGTCATAACTGACAATGCATCCAACATGAGAAAAGCTTTCCAGGCCAGCTTTCCCCTAGAGGATCCTTGTGATGCTGAAGCTCATGATCCCAGCTCATTTGAGGAGGATGATGAAATATGGCAAGACCTGATGCCAGAAGATCAACAGACAGTCAATGACACTTTGGCTGAGAACTGTGAGATGCAGAGACTATCATGCTTCACACATTCACTGCAGTTGGTCATAAAAGATGGTCTGAAAGACACCAGTGGGCTGTCAAGCACCCTAGCAAAGCTATCCCGTGCAGCCAACCTCCTCCACAGTGGCACCTCGTTTAAAGACTGCTTTGAAGCGTGTTTTGGTGATGCAACAATTCCAACAGCGAATGCCACACGATGGAATTCCACTCTGAAGAAGGTGAAGGCTTATGTGCATTTAGACATGCAAAAGCTGTCCAGTGTGTTGGAATCAGAGGGGCACAAAAGCCTTATCTTATCCCCGCGAGAGTATGCTCAGCTTAAAGAACTGATCGAAGTTCTTGATCCGTTCTTAGAGGCAACCAACCTAACTCAGGGTGAGACTACTGTCACCGTCAGTGTGATTGTGCGCTGTGTCCTCACTCTGCGCTGTCACCTGCAGGAAATAAGAGGACAAGCCAGATACTGTGGGCCTCTGGGGAGAGCTCTGGAGAGCTCCTTGAAAACAAGGTTTGCAGAGGTTTTCAGTGCAGTCAAGATACCAGGCTGTGAGCCAGCTGAAGGAAGAGGCCCCACCAAATTTCCTTTCGCCAATGCCTACTTCATAGCATCTGTGTTGGACCCAGCATTTGGCTTCCAGTGGCTAGAACATGATGTGCAGCTGGACAGTGACATCAAAGATGTGCTGAAGACTGAGATCAAAGGTGAGAAATGTTTTGATTAACGTTAGTTAAGTGATTAACTATTTGATTGTTGTGATGTTTATATCATTGAAGGTGTTACAATAAAGCACATAGGCGTGTCATTTGTCATGTAGGCCTAGTCAATAACATATTTGTAATGAGTCCCCCATGCCCCCTCTCATTTCAGAGTATATAAAGGCTGAGGGTGACAAGCAAGCGGTATCAACAGCAGATGCAGCGGAAGCAACAGGACCAGGGGAAGGTGAACTTTCAGAGTCTCCTCCTGAGAAGCAGTTGAGAATGTTCTCCCACTATAGGAGGACTCCCTCCTCCACCAAGAAGAAGCCGTCTGGCCAGGCTCAGTTGACTGCATACCTCAACTTGATCGCTGAGCAGGACTCTGACTCAGTCCCGTGCCTCAGATTTTGGCAGCAAAACAAATCCAAATTCCCTACCCTCTATCAGATTGCCACACAGGTATTCTCTATCCCTACCTCCAGTGCGCCCATTGAAAGGGTATTTAGTCATGGAGGCATTTTGATGAGGCCTCACCGTGCAAGGTTGAGTAGTTCCATGCTGTCAGATCTTATGTTTTTGAAATGCAACATGTATGCTTAAAACTAGTGCCACCAGCCTTTTGTTCCTAACTATTCCTGAGAGACAATGTCTTTTGACTAGTTTTTATGAATGTATTGTATGCTGTAGAACTTACTTCTGTATACTGTTTCCACCATTTGCTAATATCATGCTATTCACAGCTATCAATGTGTTTTGAAGCACATCCAGTGTTCAGAATGTCAAAGAAATTCAGACTGTTCTAAAAATGTGTGTGTGCGCGCATGCTTGCGCGTGCATGTGTGCGAGTGTGTGGGTGTGCATTTGTTTGGCTATCGTGTCACAAAGTAAATAAACTCCCTTTGAAATGGTGACAGCTGTGTCATTTTTGTTTAATGTAGACCTTTTTTATTTGTATGTCAGATCTTTGACTGTGCCCGAGTGGATCACTGGAGCCATCTTGGAACTCGACTCAGACTCAACCTTGATGACTCGGACTCGGACTAGGGTAATAGGGACTCGACTCGGACTCGACTCGACTTTTCTTTGGTGACTCGGACTCGGACTTGGACTCGAACACTGGGGACTCGAGACTTGACTCGGACTCGAGGTTTAGTGACTCGACTACAACACTGACCCAGACATGCACAAACATACACAAACAAAAACAGACATGCACACACACATACAAGTGCAAACACACAAAAACAGACATGCACACACACACACAAACAAGTTAAAACAAACACACACACACACACACAAACTCAAACAAACATGCACACACACACAATCACAAACACACATACAGACACACGCACGCAAACACACACACACACACAGAAACCAGACATGCATACACAGAGACATACACAAACACGTGCAAACACACACACACACACGCCCAACAAACGCACCCAACCAGACATGCACACACATACACAAACGCACACACACACACACACATGCAAACATAAATATAACATATGTTAAAACATACAAACATAGACACGCACACACACACACAGATATGCACACACAACAGACACATGCACCCACGCACGCACACACACAGACATGCACACAAAAACCGATATGCAGACACACACAAACAAACACACGCACACACACACAAAGAAACATACATACATGCACACACATACACACAAGTGCAAATACATACAAAAACAGACATGCACACACACACACACACACAAAACATGCACACATACACAAACAAGTTAAAACAAACATACACACACACACAAACTCAAACAGACATGCACACACACACACACACACACACACACACTCACAAGCACACATACAGACACACGCACGCACATACATGCACAATCACACACACAAACACAGACACACATGTGCAAACATACAAAAATTAGACATGCAAACACACAACACAAACAGAAATGCACACACACACACACACACTCACGTACACAAAAGCCGACATGCACACGCGCACGCACAGACACAATCACTCACACACACACAAACAGACATGCAGACACACACTCACACGCACACAGACAGACAAACACAAACAGATATGCACACACACACACACACACACGAACAGACACGCAAAATCAGACATGCAGATACACATAAACGCACAAGACCAACACACACACACACACACACACACACACACACACACACACACACACACACACACACACACACTATAGAGTTTAAACATTGACAAAACAGAAACACACAGACATACACAAACAGACATGCACACACACACACACACACACACACACAGACCTGCGCAAACACAGACACACAAACAGACATGCACACTCTCACACACACAGAAACGGACATGCAGACACACACATGCAGACAAAAACAGACATGAACACACACACACACACACACGCAAACACACACACAGAAAACAGACATGCATACACAGAGACATACACACACGTGCAAACACACACACACCCACACACACACGCCCAACAAACGCACCCAACCAGACATGCACACACATACACGCAAGCACACACACACACACACAAACATGCAAACATAAATATGTTAAAACATACAAACATAGACATGCACACACGCACACACACACAGATATGCACACACACACACACACACACACAGACACATACACCCACGCACGCACACACACAGACATGCACACAAAAACCGATATGCAGACACACACAAACAAACACACAAACAAACAGACCTGCACAAACACAGACACACAAATAGACATGCACACACAGAAAAATACATGCACACTCTCACACACACAGAAATGGACATGCAGACACACACGTGCAGACAAAAACAGACATGAACACACACACACAGAAAACAGACAAGCATTCACAGACATACACACACACGTGCAAACACACACACACACACACACACACCCAACCAGACATGCACACACATACACGAGTACAGCCAACCACAAAAACAGTCATGCACGTACACACACACATAAATATGTTAAAACATACAAACATAGACACGCACACACACACACACTCAAACAGACATGCACACACGCACACAGACATGCACACAAAAACCGATATGCAGACACACACAAAGAAACATACATGCACACACAGACACAAGTGCAAATACACACAAAAACAGACACACACCCAGAAATGCACAAACATACACACATACACACACAAAAAACAGACATGCACACACACACATACAAGTGCAAACACACAAAAACAGACATGCACACACACACACAAAACATGCACACATACACAAACAAGTTAAAACAAACAAACACAGACATACACACACACAAACTCAAACAGACATGCACACACACACACACTCACAAACACACACGCACGCGCACACATACATGCACACAAAGACATGCACACACACACACAAACAGACATGCAAACACAGACACACATGTGCTACTACTACTACTACTACTACGACTTTCGGCTTCTGCCGTTAGGGATCGCCACAGCGGATCATCCGTTTCCATGTCTTCCTGTCTTCTGCGTGTTCCTCTGTCACACCATCCACCTGCATGTCTTCCCTCACCACATCCATAAACCTCCTCTTTGGCCTTCCTCTTTTCCTCTTCCCTGGCAGCTCCATATTCAGCATCCAAACCGTCCAATTTGAGCGGTCCCTCTAATATAATCGTGCCTAATCCTGTCCTTCTTCGTTACTCCCAGTGAAAATCTTAGCATCTTCAACTCTGCCACCTCCAGCTCCGCCTCCTGCTGTCTTTTCGTCAGTGCCACTGTCTCTAAATCATATAACGTAGCTGGTCTCACAACCATCTTGTAAACTTCCCTTTAACTCTTGCTGATGCCCTTCTGTCGCAAATCACTCCTGACACACTTCTCCACCTACTCCAACCTGCCTGCACTCTCTTTTTCACCTCTCTACTGCACTCCCCGTTACTTTGGACAGTTGACCCCAAGTATTTAAACTCAAATGCCTTTGTCACCTCCACTCCTTGCATCCTGACCATTCCACTGTCCTCTCTCTCATTCACGCATAGGTATTCCGTCTTGCTCCTACTGACTTTCATTCCTCTTCTCTCCAGTGCATACCTCCACCTCTCCAGGCTCTCCTCAACCTGCACCCTACTCTCGCTACAGATCACAACGTCATCCGCAAACATCATCGTCCATGGAGACTCCTGCCTGATCTTGTCCGTCCACCTGTCCATCACCATTGCAAACAAGAAAGGGCTCAGATCCAATCCGTGATGTAATCCCACCTCCACCTTGAACCCATCTGTCATTCTAACCACACACCTCACCACTGTTACACCTCCCTCATACATATCCTGCACCACTCCTACATACTTCTCTGCAACTCCTGACTTCCTCCTACAATACCACACCTCCTCTCTCGGCACTCTGTCATAAGCTTTCTCTAAATCTACAAAGACACAATGCAACTCTTTCTGGCCTTCTCTATACTTCTCCATCAACACTCTCAAAGCAAACATCGCATCTGTGGTGCTCTTTCGTGGCATGAAACCATACTGCTGCTGGCTGATCATCACCTCTCCTCCTCTTAACCTAGCTTCTATTACTCTTTCCCAAATCTTCATGCTGTGGCTGATCAACTTTATACCTCTGTAGTTGTTACAGTTCTGCACATCGCCCTGGTTCTTGAAAATCGGTACCGGTATGCTTCTTCTCCACTCCTCAGGCATCCTCTCACTTTCCAAAATTGAGTTAAACAATCTAGTTAAAAACTCCACTGCCATCTCTCCTAAACACCTCCATGCTCCACAGGTATGTCATCAGGACCAACTGCCTTTCCACTCTTCATCCTCTTCATAGCTGCCCTCACGTCCTCCTTGCTAATCCGCTGAACTTCCTGATTCACTATCCCCACATCATCCAACCTGCTCTCTCTCTCTCATTTTCTTCATTCATCAGCCCTCCAATGTACTCCTTCCACCTTCTCAGCACACTCTTCGCTCGTCAGCACATTTCCATCTCTATCCTTCATCACCCTAAGCTGCTGCACATCCTTTGCAGCTCGGTCCCTCTGTCTAGCCAATCGGTACAAGTCCTTTTCTCCTTCCTTAGTGTCTAACCTGTCATACAACTCACCATACGCCTTTTGCCTTTGCCACCTCTCTTAGCTTTAAGCTGTGTCTCCTTGTACTCCTGTCTACTTTCTTCATCTCTCTGACTATCCCATTTCTTCTTTGCCAACCTCTTCTTCTGTATACTTTGCTGTACTTCCTCACTCCACCACCAAGTCTCCTTGTCTTCCTTCCTCTGTCCTGCTGACACACCAAGTACCTTCCTAGCTGTCTCCCTCACTATTTCTGCAGTGGTTGCCCAGCCGTCCGGCAACTCTCCACTATCCACCCAGTGCCTGTCTTAACCCCTGCCTGAACTCCACACAACAGTTTTCCTTCTTCAACTTCCACCATTTGATCTTCGGCTCTGCCTTCACTCGCTTCCTCTTCTTGCTCCTCTAAAGTCAAGTTTTATTTTTATTTCAGTGAACCGAAAAAATTTTTTTTTCTTCTCTTTTCACACCTGGTTTTAGTCCAGTTTTAGTGAACTACAATAACCTTGAGCTGGATCATGATCTGCTATTATAGACCATACTATACTGGTCTACCTGGGACTGCATCGTAGGTGAGGTCTGTTTGGGTCCTGCTCAGGTCCCACAGTGTCTATAGAGAGAAGAAGATGACAGTTAAGATACAAATGGGGCACTTCCATCAGCCTCCACTGATTCCCAGGGCAAATTAGCATGCTTTTTAACAAAAGCTATCGCCGCATGCTACCCCAAAAATGAAAACGCGCACGCAGAGCAACAGCCTACTTAGCAAGTTGGCTAACGTTGATTAGGTAAAAGCTAACTTACACAGCGACGCTCAGCTTTACTTGTAACTTAACACAACAAAACAACAAAACGTCTAGTGCAGCAGCACGTCTAGTACTGTTACCTCTCCAGCGTCGCGGCTCCGAACCGTAGTTGGAAGCCTCTGGTGGGTGTCTCGCTAGTCTATTTAGCTTAGCCTGGCTCGTAGCTGGTAACAACTTCATAAAGAGTCCGGACCAACTCTGCAGTGGAGAACGGGCCGGCCACTGCACTGCACTGCAGCCCCATTTAACACACGGCAGCCTCCCTCCCTCCCTCCCTCCCTCCCTCTCTCCCTGTGATGCATACAAATCATCACTGGTAACGGTGGCTACCTTCCTATCTGTCGGCAAACTAGCGTCTCCGCGGCTGCGGCTACAAACAGAAAATACACAGACACACACACACGGCTGCGTCTACATCACCCCCCCCCCAACACACAAACACACAGTAGCCACTAAGCCCTCTCCTTAAAGGGGCAAGGCACAGCTTGCATCAAAACGTATATGATTAATACTCACACTTCAGGCACGTAGCCAGGTAGGTGGTTTTCGTGTCTGAACCTCCGCCCCCCCGAAACCCCACGGCCCGTCTGAAATGGCACCAATAATTATGTAGTTATCGTTTTGATTATTTGTCACCGCCCCTCTAGCCTACTCATACACTGCATCTATCGTGACTGACAGGTGTTAAACCTGTCAAGTTAATTTGTTTCCAAACATGATGTATCTTATTGGTCTGTTTGGTAAAACAAATAAAATCGCAGGCTTTTGATTGGCTCAGGGGTCTGACGAGTCAGCTAAGCAACATGCCCCTGGTTATGCTAGCTAAATGGTCGATCTGTAGTTTGCTTTTCAAAAGCAATGGAGCCGCCGAAAGCTGCCTGTAAATCAGGCAGGAGCAGTCAAGTTAATATTCGTAAAATCAGTGATTTTTTTGTTTCAACGTGTCCCGACTCAAAAAAGAAAAACAAGAACATTACAGATGATCTGGTCACTAAGGTTACCGATTTCCCGGAGCAAGTGTTAGCAGACCCACTGCCCTCCTCCTCCTCGGAGACGGAGCCAGAGTTAGCAGACCCGCCCGCCGTCCTCTACCTCGGAAACGTTTTCACACGACTTTGTGGATTATATTGGTGGGAAAATATCAGACGAACAGAGAAGAGAAATATACTCACTGGACTGGACGTGTTAAGCTCGCGCACCAGAACCTGACCCGTGTGGCGAAACCCAAGACAGACAGGCACGAGATGACTTCTAAATCTACAAAGGGGGGTTTTATTGTGGGAGGGGGGAATGTATGGTGAAAAAGGCGTTCTGTTAGTGGGATGTGTGAATAAACTATGTGTGGTGTCCCGTGGTTTGCGTGTATAACTATGTGTGAGTGTTTTTAGCCAATGTGTGGTGCGGTATGTAAATGACCAGGAGGTGTTGAAAAAATGTGCGTGCACCTGGCGAGAAAGTCCAGTCCGTGATCCAAGAAGGGTTGTCCGAGGAAGTCCGGGTCCGAGATCCGGGAAGTCGAGTCCGAAGGGAGGGGTC
>NW_026611579.1:375000-455000 GCF_029633865.1 Lampris incognitus | reverse complement strand
TGTCATTGGTGGGCATGGCATTGGGAAAGTCAATGCAAATGGACTGCGCCTCCTAAGCCTCTGTGCTGAGCATGGCTTGACCATCACAAACACCCTCTTCCAATTAAAAAATAAGCACAAAACATCCTGAATGCACCCACGCTCCAAACATTGGCACCTATTGGACTACATCATTGTGAGACGTGCTGATACAAAAGACGTCTTACTCACTCGTGCAGTGAGAGGTGCTGAGTGCTGGACAGATCACCGGCTCATCATGACCAGGCTCCAGGTGGAGGTACGCCCTGCTGTTCGTCTCCAAAGGTCAGGAAAGAAGAGGCTTGACTGTACCCGGCTAGAAAAGGCTGAGGTCCAGAACAATCTCCGCCTCTCTCTGGCTGAAAACCTGGAAGACATTGAGCTTCTCTTGAGCACGGATGATTCCATTGACAGGAAATGGTCTTCCGTGAGCTCCAGACTCTACAAGGCAGCATCCCAATCCATCGGTTACAAGAGCAGAAAAAACCAGGACTGGTTCAATGACAACACAGGCACAATAACTTCCATACTCAAAGGCATGCATAAAGCACACAGTGCTGTCCTCAACAATCCCACATCAGCTACACTCCGGCAACAATGGCAAGCATCCAGGAGAGAGGTGCAGTCAAAATTGCGTGCCCTGCCGAATGAGTGGTGGATATCGAAGGCAAATGAAATACAATCCCATGCCGATAGAAATGATATGCACAACATTTATGATGCAGTGAAAACCATCTACGGCCCAAGAAACTGCTCTGTCTCCCCCCTGAAGTCTGATGATGGTACCACCCTCATAAAGGACCAGAAACTCATCACAAAAAGATGGGCAGAACATTTTGAGACTCTTTTGAACCAGCCCTCCCCAACATATCCCTCGATCTTGGATGAACTACCTGTCCGCCCCACCATCCAAGACCTTGACCTTCCACCAACCTTTGAAGAGGTTCATTGTGCAGTTAGGTCGCTGAAAAATAACAAGACCCCTGGCCCTGACAGTATCCCTGCAGAGATTTTTAAACAGGGAGGCTACCTCTGCACCCGTGCACTTTTCCTGTTCATCTCACACGTATGGAAGAACGAAACTGTCCCTCAGCAGTGGAGGGATGCTAACATCATCTCCATATATAAAGGCAAAGGAGACAAGTCCCTCTGTGGCAACAGCCGTGGCATTTCACTACTGGCTGTTGCTGGAAAAGTCCTGGCCAAACTCATGTTACACAGGCTGGTAAAACACATCTCAGAGGAGCTGTTGCCTGAGTCACAGTGTGGGTTTAGGAGGAATAGGAGTACTGTGGACATGGTGTTCACAGCATGGCAACTCCAAGAGAAGTGCAGGGAGCAACATCAGAACCTCTTCATAGCCTTCATCGACCTGTCAAAGGCTTTCGACACAGTCAACAGGGACATCCTATGGAACATCCTCCTGAAGTTTGGCTGTCCACGAAAGTTTGTCAACATCCTTCAAAGATTTCACGTGGGGATGATGGCACGTGTGACCATTGGAGGCCAGGAATCCGAGCCCTTCAGGGTGTGCACCGGGGTACGTCAGGGGTGCATCCTTGCTCCAGTTCTCTTCAACATATTCCTCCTGTGTGTGACATTGCTGCTCCACAAGGAAATCAGGAAGGACAGTGGGGTTACTGTGGACTTCAGACTAGATGGAAACCTATTTAACATCCGTAGGCTCCAAGCGGTCACAAAAATGACACCGGAGCACATCATTGAGTTACAGTACGCAGATGACTGTGCAGTTGTGGCCCACACACCCGAGGCACTACAAGCTACCCTTGCAGCTGCTGCAAGGGCGTATGGTAGGGTGGGGCTCTCTATAAATGTGACAAAGACTGAAGTAGCATGCCAGTGGGCATCTACTCCTCCATCTCATTCACCAACCTTCAACATCTCCGACAAACCACTTGCAACAGTGGAATCCTTCAAATACCTGGGCAGCTTCCTCTCTGACGACTGCAGCATCGACAGGGAGATGCAAAACCGGATTAAACAAGCGTCATCCTCTTTTGGCAGACTTAGGAGAAGGGTCTTTCAAAACAAAGACCTCAACCTCCACACCAAAATATCTGTCTACTTGGCAGTTGTCATCACGACTCTCCTCTACAGCTGTGAGGCGTGGACCCTGTACAGCCACCACCCCAGGATGCTTGAGGCCTTCCACATCAGATGCCTACAATGCATCCTGAGGAGAACCTGGCGTGACCGAGTGCCCCATACTGAAATACTCCGCCAGACCAACTGCATCAGCATGGAGGCTACCGTCACCCAGCACCAACTTCGATGGCTCGGTCACGTCATCAGGATGCCAAAGGAGCGCTTACCGCGTAAAGTGCTGTATGGCCAGTTACATCTTGGCCGCCGCTTGGCAGGGGGCCAGAAAAAACGGTACAAAGACCAGCTGAAGACCATCATAAAGAAGTGCGGCCTGAACCCGAGCCAGCTGGAAGACACTGCCGCTCAACGCTCCATCTGGCGGCAGCTCTGTCAACAAGGGGTGCAAAACCTCGAGAAGGACCGCGGTGATCGATGAACCAGGAGACGTCTGAAGAGACATGAAGCCAGTACCACACCTACACCCCCAGTCAGTGATTTCACCTGTTCTGTCTGCGGCAGACATTGTGGATCGCGGATTGGGCTTTACAGCCATAAGAAGACTCACAAGCGACAGAGGCAGGCAGGATTGTCATCATCGGACACGACGGACAACCTAAAGCAAGCAAAAGTGTGTCTATTTGTGTGTGTTTGTGAATGTGCAAGTTTGTTCATGTGTTTGTGTGTGTTTGTGCCTGTTTTTGTGTGTCTTTGTTTGTGTGCGTGTTTCTGCTTGTGTGTGTGCATTTTGGTGTGTGTGTACATGTCTGTTTGTGTGTGTGTTTGTGTGTGTGCATGTCTGTTTGTGTTTGAGTGTGTGTGTGTGTCTGGGTGCGTGAGTGTAGGTTGTGTGTGTGTGTGTGTGCATGTCTGTTTTTGCGTGTGTATGTGTGTATGTTTGTGCATGTCTGTGTGTGTGTCTGTTTTTGTGTGTATTTGCACTTGTGTGTATGTGTGTGCATGTATGTTTCTTTCTGTGTGTGTGTGTGTGTGTTTGTTTGTGTGTGTCTACATATCGGTTTTTGTGTGCATGTATGTGTGTGCGTGCGTGGGTGCATGTGTCTGTTTGTGTGTGTGCATATCTGTGTGTGTGTGAGTGTGCGTGTGTGCATGTCTGTTTGAGTGTATGTGTGTGTGTGTGTGTGCGTGTCTATGTTTGCATGTTTTAACATATTTATGTTTGCATGTTTCTATGTGTGTGTGTGTGCGTGTGTGTGTGTGTGTGCGTGTCTATGTTTGCATGTTTTAACATATTTATGTTTGCATGTTTGTATGTGTGTGTGTGTGCGTGCGTGTGTGTACGTGCATGACTGTTTTTGTGTCTGGCTGTACTCGTGTATGTGTGTGCATGTCTGGTTGGGTGCGTTTGTTGGGCGTGTGTGTGTGTGTGTGTGTGTGTGTGTGTGTGTGTGTGTGTGTGTGTGTGTTTGCACTTGTGTGTGTATGTCTCTGTGTATGCATGTCTGTTTTCTGTGTGTGTATGTTTGCGTGTGTGTGTGTGTCTGTGTGTGCATGTCTGTTTGTGTGTCTGTGTTTGTGCATGTCTGTTTGTGTGTGTGTATGCATGTCTGTTTGTGTATGTGTCCGTGTGTTTGTGTGCAAATATCTGTGTGTGCATGTTTGTTTGTTTGTTTGTGTGTTTGTGTGCATGTCGGTTTTCGCGTGTTTGTCTGTAGGTGTGCATGTCTGTGTGTGTTTGTGTATGTGTGTTTGTGCATGTCTGTTTGTGTATGTCTGTGTGTGTTTCTGTTTTGTGAATGTTTACACTTGATAGTGTGTATGTGTTGGTTTTGTGCGTTTATGTGTATCTGCATGTCTGATTTTGCGTGTCTGTTCATGCGTGTGTGTGTGTGTGCATATCTGTTTGTGTTTGTGTTTGTCACTGTGTGTGTGTGTGTGTGTGTGTGTGTGTGATTGTGTCTGTGCGTGCGCGTGTGCATGTCGGTTTCTGTGTACGTGAGTGTGTGTGTGTGCATTTCTGTTTGTGTGTGTTTGTGTGCGTGTGTATGTATGTCTTTTTTGTGTGTGTGATTGTGCATTTCTGTTTGTGTTGTGTGTGTGTCTGCGTGTGTGTGTACGTGTCTGTGTGTGTTTCTGTTTGAGTGTGTGTGCGTGTACATGTCTGAGTTGTGTATGCGTTTCTGTTTGTGTGTGTGCGTGTGTGTATGTCTGTGTGTATGTCTGTTTGTGTGTGTGTGTGTGTGTGTGTACCTATCTGGTTATGTGTGTGTGTGTGTGTGTGTGTGTGTGTGTGTGTGTGTTTGTGTCTGTGTCTGTGTGTCTGTGATTGTGCATCTTTGTGTGTTTGTGTTTGTGTGTGTGTGTGTGTGTGTGTGTGTGTGTGTGTGTGTGTGTGTGTGTGTGTGTGTGTGTGTGTGTGTGTGTACATGTCTGTTTGGGTGTTTGTGTACATATCTGTTTGGGTGTGTGTGTGCATGTTTGTTTGTGTTTGTGTGTGTGTGTGTGCATGTCTGTTTGTGTGTGTGTGTGTACATGTCTGTTTGTGTGTGAGTGCGTGTGTATCTGTGTGTGTGTATGTGTGTGTGTGAGTGTATGTTGTGTGTGTGTGTGTCTCTTTGTGTGTGTGTGTGTGTGTGTGTGTGTGTGTGTGTGTGTGTGTGTGTGTGTGTGTGTGTGTGAGTGTAGGTTGTGTTTGTGTGTTTGAATGTCTGCATGTCCGTCTGTCTGTGTGTGTGTGTGTGTGTGTGTGTGTGTGTGTGTGTGTGTGTGTGTGTGTGTGTGTGTGTGTGTGTGTGTGTGTGTGTGTGCATGTCTGTTTGTGTCTATTTGTGTGTGTTTGTGAATGTGCAAGTTTTAGCATGTATTTGTGTGTGCTTGTGTGTGCACATGTCTGTTCATGTGTTTGTGTGTGTTTGTGCCTGTTTGTGTGTGTCTTTGTTTGTGTGCGTGTATCTGTTTGTGTGTGTGCATTTTGGTGTGTGTACATGGCTGTTTGTCTGTTTGTGTTTGAGTGTGTGTGTGTCTGGGTGTATGAGTGTAGGTTGTGTGTGTGTGTGTGTTTGCATGCCTGTTTGTGCGCTTGTGTGTGTGTGTGTGTGTGTGTGTGTGTGTGTGTGTGTGTGTGTGTGTGTGTGTGTGTGTGTGTGTGTGTGTGTGTGTGTGAATGCATGTGTGTGTTTGTGTGTGTGAATGTCTGTTTGTATGTTTGTGCTTCTGTGTGTATGTGCGTGCATGTGTGTGTGTGTTCAAATGTGTTCGTGTATGTGTGTGAGAGTGTGCATGTCTGTTTGTGTGTCTGTGTTTGTGCAAGTCTGTTTGTGTATGTGTATGCATGTCTGTTTGTGTGTGTGTCCGTGTGTTTGTGTGCACATGTATGTGTGTGCATGTTTGTTTGTTTGTGTGTCTGCTGTGTGCATGTCGGTTTTTGCGTGTTTGTCTGTCGGTGTGCATGTCTGTATGTGTGTGTGTGTGTGTGTGTGTGTGCATGTCTGTTTGTGTGTGTCTGTGTGTGTTTCTGTTTTGTGAATGTTTACACTTGATAGTGTGTATGTGTTGGTTTTGTGCGTTTATGTGTATCTGCATGTCTGATTTTGCGTGTCTGTTCATGCGTGTGTGTGTGTGTGTGCATATCTGTTTGTGTTTGTGTTTGTCTGTCTGTGTGTGTGTGTGTGTGTGATTGTGTCTGTGCGTGTGCGTGTGCATGTCGGTTTTTGTGTACGTGAGTTTGTGTGTGTGCATTTCTGTTTGTGTGTGTTTGTGTGCGTGTGTATGTTTGTCTTTTTTGTGTGTGTGATTGTGCATTTCTGTTTGTGTTGTGTGTGTGTCTGCGTGTGTGTGTGTACGTGTCTGTGTGTGTTTCTGTTTGAGTGTGTGTGCGTGTACATGTCTGTGTTGTGAATGTGTGTCTGTTTGTGTGCGTGCGTGTGTGTGTATGTCTGTGTATATGTCTGTTTGTGTGTGTGTGTGTGTGTACCTATCTGGTTATGTATGTATGTGTGTGTGTGTGTGTGTGAGTGTGCATGTTTGTGTGTTTGTGTGTGTGTGTGTGTGTGTGTACATGTCTGTTTGGGTATTTGTGTACATATCTGTTTGGGTGTGTGTGTGCATGTTTGTTTGTGTTTGTGTGTGTGTGTGCATGTCTGTTTGTGTGTTTGTGTACATGTCTGTTTGTGTGTGAGTGTGTGTGTATATCTGTGTGTGTATCTGTTTGTGTGAGTGTAGGTTGTGTGTGTGTGTGCGTGTACATGTCTGTGTTGTGTATGCTTGTCGGTTTGTGTGCGTGCGTGTGTGTATGTGTGTGTGTGTTTGTGTGTGTATGTGTGTGTGTGTGTATGTGTGAGTGTACCTATCTGCTTATGTATGTGTGTGTATGTGTGGGTGTGTGTAAGTGTGCATGTTTGTGTGTTTGTGTGTGTGTACATGTCTGTTTGTGTGTGAGTGCGTGTGTATCTCTGTGTGTGTATGTGTATGTGTGAGTGTAGGTTGTATGGTTGTGTTTGAATATCTGTGTGTGCGTGTCTCTTTGTTTGTGTGTGTCTGTGGGTGTATGTTTGTGTGTGTGTGTGTGAGTGTAGGTTGTGTTTGTGTGTTTGAATGTCTGTGTGTATGTGTGTGTGTGTGTGTGTGTGTGTTTGTGTGCATCTGCATGTCTGTGTTTATGTGTCTGTGTCTGCATGTCCGTTTGTGTGTGTTTGTGCGTTTGTGTGTGCGTGTATCTGTTTGTGTGGCTATGCATGTCCGTCTGTGTGTGTGTGTGTGTGTGTGTGTGTGTGTGTGTGTGTGTGTGTGTATGTCTGTGTGTGTCTATTTGTGTGTGTTTGTGAATGTGCAAGTTTGTTCATGTGTTTGTGTGTGTTTGTGCCTGTTTTTGTGTGTCTTTGTTTGTGTGCGTGTATCTGTTTGTGTGTGTGCATTTTTGTGTGTGTGTACATGTCTGTTTGTGTGTGTGTTTGTGTGTCTGCATGTCTGTTTGTGTTTGAGTGTGTGTGTGTCTGGGTGCGTGAGTGTAGGTTGTGTGTGTGTGTGTGTCTGTGTGTTTGCATGCCTGTTTGTGCGCTTGTGTGTGTGTGTGTGTGCATGTGTGTGTGTGTGTGTGTGTGTGTTTGAATGCATGTGTATGTTTGTATGTGTGCTTGTCTGTTTGTGTGTTTGTGCTTCTGTGTGTATGTGCGTGCGTGTGTGTGTGTGTTCAAATGTGTTCGTGTTTGTGTATGTGTGTGAGAATGTGCATGTATTTATATGTGTGTCTGTGTGTGTCTGTGTGTGCATGTCTGTTTGTGTGTGTGTATGCATGTCTGTTTTTGTGTGTGTTCGTGTGTTTGTGTGCACATTTCTGTGTGTGCATGTTTGTTTGTGTGTGTGTCTGTGTGCATGTCGGTTTTTGCGTGTTTGTCTGTAGGTGTGCATGTCTGTTTGTGTGTGTGTGTGTGTGTGTGTGTGTGTGTGTGTGTGTGTGTGTGTGTGTGTGTGTGTGTGTGTGTGTTTCTGTTTTGTGAATGTTTACACTTGATAGTGTGTATGTGTTGGTTTTGTGCGTTTATGTGTATCTGCATGTCTGATTTTGCGTGTCTGTTCATGCGTGTGTGTGTGTGTGTGTGTGCATATCTGTTTGTGTTTGAGTTTGTCTGTCTGTGTGTGCGTGTGAGTGTGTGTCTGCATGTCTGTTTGTGTGTGTGTGTGTGTGTGTGTGTGTGTGTGTGTGATTGTGCCTGTGCGTGCGCGTGTGCATGTCGGTTTTTGTGTACGTGAGTGTGTGTGTGCATTTCTGTTTGTGTGTGTTTGTGTGCGTGTGTATGTCTTTTTTTGTGTGTGTGATTGTGCATTTCTGTTTGTGTTTGTGTGTGTCTGCGTGTGTGTGTACGTGTCTGTGTGTGTTTCTGTTTGAGTGTGTGTGCGTGTACATGTCTGTGTTGTGTATGCGTGTCTGTTTGTGTGCGTGCGTGTGTATCTGTATGTCTGTTTGTGTGTGTGAGTGTAGGTTGTGTTTGTGTGTTTGAATGTCTGTGTCTGCATGTCCGTGTGTGTGTGTGTTTGTGCGTTTTTGTGTGCGTGTGTCTGTTTGTGTGGATATGCATATCCGTCTGTGTGTGTGTGTGTGTGTGAGTGTGTGTGTGTGCATGTCTGTGTGTGTCTATTTGTGTGTGTTTGTGAATGTGCAAGTTTGTGCGTGTGTTTGTGTGTGTTTGTGTGTGCACATGTCTGTTCATGTGTTTATGTGTATTCGTGCCTGTTTGTGTGTGTCTTTGTTTGTGTGCGTGTATCTGTTTGTGTGTGTGCATTTTGGTGTGTGTGTACATGTCTGTTTCTCTGTGTGTGTTTGTGTGTGTGTGCATGTCTGTTTGTGTTTGAGTGTGTGTGTGTCTGGGTGTGTGAGTGTAGGTTGTGTTTGTGTGTGTGTGTGTGTGTGTGTTTGCATGTCTGTTTGTGCGCTTGTGTGTGTGTGTGTGTGTGTGTGTGTGTGAATGCATGTGTGTGTTTGTGTGTGTGCATGTCTGTTTGTGTGTTTGTGCTTCTGTGTGTATGTGCGTGCGTGTGTGTGTGTTCAAATGTGTTTTTGTATGTGTGTGAGAGTGTGCATGTATTTATGTGTGTGTGTGTGTGTGTGTGTGTGTCTGTGTGTGCATGTCTGTTTGTGTGTGTGTATGCATGTCTGTTTGTGTGTGTGTCCGTGTGTTTGTGTGCACATGTCTGTGTGTGCATGTTTGTTTGTTTGTGTGTCTGCTGTGTGCATGTTGGTTTTTGCGTGTTTGTCTGTAGGTGTGCATGTCTGTTTGTGTGTGTGTGTGTGTGTGTGTGTGATTGTGCCTGTGCGTGCGCGTGTGCATGTCGGTTTTTTTGTACGTGAGTGTGTGTGTGCATTTCTGTTTGTGTGTGTTTGTGTGCATGTGTATGTCTTTTTTGTGTGTGTGATTGTGCATTTCTGTTTGTGTTTGTGTTTGTGTGTGTCTGCGTGTGTGTGTACGTGCGTGTGTGTGTTTCTGTTTGAGTGTGTGTGCGTGTACATGTCTGTGTTGTGTATGCGTGTCTGTTTGTGTGCGTGCGTGTGTATCTGTATGTCTGTTTGTGTGTGTGAGTGTAGGTTGTGTTTGTGTGTTTGAATGTCTGTGTCTGCATGTCCGTGTGTGTGTGTGTGTGTTTGTGCGTTTTTGTGTGCGTGTGTCTGTTTGTGTGAATATGCATGTCCGTCTGTGTGTGTGTGTGTGTGAGTGTGTGTGTGTGCATGTCTGTTTGTGCGCTTGTGTGTGTGTGTGTGTGTGTGAATGCATGTGTGTGTTTGTGTGTGTGCATGTCTGTTTGTGTGTTTGTGCTTCTGTGTGTATGTGCGTGCGTGTGTGTGTGTGTTCAAATGTGTTTGTGTATGTGTGTGAGAGTGTGCATGTATTTATGTGTGTGTGTGTGTGTCTGTGTGTGTCTGTGTGGGCATGTCTGTTTGTGTGTCTGTGTTTGTGCAGGTCTGTTTGTGTGTGTGTATGCATGTCTGTTTGTGTGTGTGTCCGTGTGTTTGTGTGCACATGTCTGTGTGTGCATGTTTGTTTGTTTGTGTGTCTGCTGTGTGCATGTTGGTTTTTGCGTGTTTGTCTGTAGGTGTGCATGTCTTTTTGTGTGTGTGTGTGTGTGTGATTGTGCCTGTGCGTGCGCGTGTGCATGTCGGTTTTTGTGTACGTGAGTGTGTGTGTGCATTTCTGTTTGTGTGTGTTTGTGTGCGTGTGTATGTCTTTTTTGTGTGTGTGATTGTGCATTTCTGTTTGTGTTTGTGCGTTTTTGTGTGTCTGCGTGTGTGTGTACGTGCGTGTGTGTGTTTCTGTTTGAGTGTGTGTGCGTGTCCATGTCTGTGTTGTGTATGCGTGTCTTTTTGTGTGCGTGCGTGTGTATCTGTATGTCTGTTTGTGTGTGTGAGTGTAGGTTGTGTTTGTGTGTTTGAATGTCTGTGTCTGCATGTCCGTGTGTGTGTGTGTGTTTGTGCGTTTTTGTGTGCGTGTGTCTGTTTGTGTGAATATGCATGTCCGTCTGTGTGTGTGTGTGTGTGTGAGTGTGTGTGTGTGCATGTCTGTTTGTGCGCTTGTGTGTGTGTGTGTGTGTGTGAATGCATGTGTGTGTTTGTGTGTGTGCATGTCTGTTTGTGTGTTTGTGCTTCTGTGTGTATGTGCGTGCGTGTGTGTGTGTGTTCAAATGTGTTTGTGTATGTGTGTGAGAGTGTGCATGTATTTATGTGTGTCTGTGTGTGTCTGTGTGTGTGTGTGTGTGCATGTCTGTTTGTGTGTCTGTGTTTGTGCAGGTCTGTTTGTGTGTGTGTATGCATGTCTGTTTGTGTGTGTGTCCGTGTGTTTGTGTGCACATGTCTGTGTGTGCATGTTTGTTTGTTTGTGTGTCTGCTGTGTGCATGTTGGTTTTTGCGTGTTTGTCTGTAGGTGTGCATGTCTGTTTGTGTGTGTGTGTGTGTGTGATTGTGCCTGTGCGTGCGCGTGTGCATGTCGGTTTTTGTGTACGTGAGTGTGTGTGTGCATTTCTGTTTGTGTGTGTTTGTGTGCGTGTGTACGTGTCTGTGTGTGTTTCTGTTTGAGTGTGTGTTTGTGTGTGTCTGCGTGTGTGTGTACGTGTCTGTGTGTGTTTCTGTTTGAGTGTGTGTGCGTGTACATGTCTGTGTTGTGTATGCGTGTCTGTTTGTGTGCGTGCGTGTGTATCTGTATGTCTGTTTGTGTGTGTGAGTGTAGGTTGTGTTTGTGTGTTTGAATGTCTGTGTCTGCATGTCCGTGTGTGTGTGTGTGTTTGTGCGTTTTTGTGTGCGTGTGTCTGTTTGTGTGAATATGCATGTCCGTCTGAGTGTGTGTGTGTGTGAGTGTGTGTGTGTGCATGTCTGTTTGTGCGCTTGTGTGTGTGTGTGTGTGTGAATGCATGTGTGTGTTTGTGTGTGTGCATGTCTGTTTGTGTGTTTGTGCTTCTGTGTGTATGTGCGTGCGTGTGTGTGTGTGTTCAAATGTGTTTGTGTATGTGTGTGAGAGTGTGCATGTATTTATATGTGTGTGTGTGTGTGTGTGTGTGTCTGTGTGTGTCTGTGTGGGCATGTCTGTTTGTGTGTCTGTGTTTGTGCAGGTCTGTTTGTGTGTGTGTATGCATGTCTGTTTGTGTGTGTGTCCGTGTGTTTGTGTGCACATGTCTGTGTGTGCATGTTTGTTTGTTTGTGTGTCTGCTGTGTGCATGTTGCTTTTTGCGTGTTTGTCTGTAGGTGTGCATGTCTGTTTGTGTGTGTGTGTGTGTGTGATTGTGCCTGTGCGTGCGCGTGCGCGTGTGCATGTCGGTTTTTGTGTACGTGAGTGTGTGTGTGCATTTCTGTTTGTGTGTGTTTGTGTGCGTGTGTACGTGTCTGTGTGTGTTTCTGTTTGAGTGTGTGTTTGTGTGTGTCTGCGTGTGTGTGTACGTGTCTGTGTGTGTTTCTGTTTGAGTGTGTGTGCGTGTACATGTCTGTGTTGTGTATGCGTGTCTGTTTGTGTGCGTGCGTGTGTATCTGTATGTCTGTTTGTGTGTGTGAGTGTAGGTTGTGTTTGTGTGTTTGAATGTCTGTGTCTGCATGTCCGTGTGTGTGTGTGTTTGTGCGTTTTTGTGTGCGTGTGTCTGTTTGTGTGGATATGCATGTCCGTCTGTGTGTGTGCGTGTGTGAGTGTGTGTGTGTGCATGTCTGTGTGTGTCTATTTGTGTGTGTTTGTGAATGTGCAAGTTTGTGCGTGTGTTTGTGTGTGTTTGTGTGTGCACATGTCTGTTCATGTGTTTATGTGTATTCGTGCCTGTTTGTGTGTGTCTTTGTTTGTGTGCGTGTATCTGTTTGTGTGTGTGCATTTTGGTGTGTGTGTACATGTCTGTTTCTCTGTGTGTGTTTGTGTGTGTGCATGTCTGTTTGTGTTTGAGTGTGTGTGTGTGTGTCTGGGTGTGTGAGTGTAGGTTGTGTGTGTGTGTGTGTGTGTGTGTTTGCATGTCTGTTTGTGCGCTTGTGTGTGTGTGTGTGTGTGTGTGTGTGTGTGTGTGTGTGTGTGTGAATGCATGTGTGTGTTTGTGTGTGTGCATGTCTGTTTGTGTGTTTGTGCTTCTGTGTGTATGTGCGTGCGTGTGTGTGTGTGTTCAAATGTGTTTGTGTATGTGTGTGAGAGTGTGCATGTATTTATGTGTGTGTCTGTGTGTGTCTGTGTGTGTCTGTGTGTGCATTTCTGTTTGTGTTTCTGTGTTTGTGCAGGTCTGTTTGTGTGTGTGTCCGTGTGTTTGTGTGCACATGTCTGAGTGTGCATGTTTGTTTGTTTGTGTGTCTGCTGTGTGCATGTTGGTTTTTGCGTGTTTGTCTGTAGGTGTGCATGTCTGTATGTGTGTGTGTGTGTGTGTGATTGTGCCTGTGCGTGCGCGTGTGCATGTCGGTTTTTGTGTACGTGAGTGTGCGTGTGCATTTCTGTTTGTGTGTGTTTGTGTGCGTGTGTATGTCTTTTTTGTGTGTGTGATTGTGCATTTCTGTTTGTGTTTGTGTTTGTGTGTGTCTGCGTGTGTGTGTACGTGTCTGTGTGTGTTTCTGTTTGAGTGTGTGTGCGTGTACATGTCTGTGTTGTGTATGCGTGTCTTTTTGTGTGCGTGCGTGTGTATCTGTATGTCTGTTTGTGTGTGTGAGTGTAGGTTGTGTTTGTGTGTTTGAATGTCTGTGTCTGCATGTCCGTGTGTGTGTGTGTTTGTGCGTTTTTGTGTGCGTGTGTCTGTTTGTGTGGATATGCATGTCCGTCTGTGTGTGTGTGTGTGTGTGAGTGTGTGTGTGTGCATGTCTTTGTGTGTCTATTTGTGTGTGTTTGTGAATATGCAAGTTTGTGCGTGTGTTTGTGTGTGTTTGTGTGTGCACATGTCTGTTCATGTGTTTATGTGTATTCGTGCCTGTTTGTGTGTGTCTTTGTTTGTGTGCGTGTATCTGTTTGTGTGTGTGCATTTTGGTGTGTGCGTACATGTCTGTTTCTCTGTGTGTGTTTGTGTGTGTGCATGTCTGTTTGTGTTTGAGTGTGTGTGTGTCTGGGTGTGTGAGGGTAGGTTGTGTGTGTGTGTGTGTGTGTGTGTGTGTGTGTGTGTGTTTGCATGTCTGTTTGTGCGCTTGTGTGTGTGTGTGTGTGTGAATGCATGTGTGTGTTTGTGTGTGTGCATGTCTGTTTGTGTGTTTGTGCTTCTGTGTGTATGTGCGTGCGTGTGTGTGTGTGTTCAAATGTGTTTGTGTATGTGTGTGAGAGTGTGCATGTATTTATGTGTGTGTCTGTGTGTGTCTGTGTGTGTCTGTGTGTGCATGTCTGTTTGTGTGTCTGTGTTTGTGCAGGTCTGTTTGTGTGTGTGTATGCATGTCTGTTTGTGTGTGTGTCCGTGTGTTTGTGTGCACATTTCTGTGTGTGCATGTTTGTTTGTTTGTGTGTCTGTGTGCATGTCGGTTTTTGCGTGTTTGTCTGTAGGTGTGCATGTCTGTGTGTGTGTGTGTGTGCATGTCTGTTTGTGTTTCTGTTTTGTGAATGTTTACACTTGATAGTGTGTATGTGTTGGTTTTGTGCGTTTATGTGTATCTGCATGTCTGATTTTGCGTGTCTGTTCATGCGTGTGTGTGTGTGTGCATATCTGTTTGTGTTTGAGTTTGTCTGTCTGTGTGTGCGTGTGAGTGTGTGTCTGCATGTCTGTGTGTGTGTGTGTCTGTGTGTGTGTGAGTGTGCATGTTTGTGTGTTTGTGTGTGTGTATGTACATGTCTGTTTGGGTGTGTGTGTGCATATCTGTTTGGGTGTGTGTGTGCATGTCTGTTTGTGCGTGTGTGTGTGTGTGCATGTCTGTTTGTGTTTGTGTGTGTGTGTGTGTGCATGTCTTTTTGTGTGTGTGTGTACATGTCTGTTTGTGTGTGAGTGCGTGTGTATCTGTGTGTGTGTGTGTGAGTGTAGGTTGTTTGTGTGTGTTTGAATATCTGTGTGTGTGTGTGTGTGTGTGTGTCTCTTTGTGTCTGTGTGAGTGTGTGTGTGTGTGTGTGTGTGTGCATGTCTAATTTTTGTATGTTTGCACGTGTGTCTGTGTTTGCATGTCTGTTTTTTTGTGTGTGTGTGTGCATGTCTGTTTGTGTGTGTGTCCGTGTGTTTGTGTGCACATTTCTGTGTGTGCATGTTTGTTTGTTTGTGTGTCTGTGTGCATGTCGGTTTTTGCGTGTTTGTCTGTAGGTGTGCATGTCTGTGTGTGTGTATGTGTGCATGTCTGTGTGTGTCTTTTTTGTGTGTTTCTGTTTTGTGAATGTTTACACTTGATAGTCTGTATGTGTTGGTTTTGTGCGTTTATGTGTATCTGCATGTCTGATTTTGCGTGTCTGTTTATGCGCGTGTGTGTGTGTGCATATCTGTTTGTGTTTGTCTGTGTGTGTGTGTGTGTGTGTGTGTGTGATTGTGTCTGTGCGTGCGCGTGTGCATGTCGGTTTTTGTGTACGTGAGTGTGTGTATGTCTGTGTATGTCTGTTTGTGTGTGTGTGTGTGTGTGTACCTATCTGGTTATGTATGTGTGTGTGTGTGTGTATGTGTGTGTGTGTGTGTGTGTGAGTGTGCATGTTTGTGTGTTTGTGTGTGTGTGTGTGTACATGTCTGTTTGTGTTTGTGTGTGTAGGTTGTGTATGTGTGTGTGTGCATGTCTGTTTGTGAATGTGCAATTTTGTGCATGTGTTTGTGTGTGTTTGTGTGTGCACATGTCTGTTCATGTGTTTGTGTGTGTTTGTGCCTGTTTGTGTGTGTGCATTTTAGTGTGTGTGTACATGTCCGTTTGTCTGTGTGTGTTTGTGTGTGTGCATGTCTGTGTTTGAGCGTATGTGTGTGTCTGGGTGCGTGAGTGTAGGTTGTGTGTGTGTGTGTGTGTGTGTGTGTGTGTGTGTGTGTTTGCATGTGTTTATATGTGCATGTCTGTTTATGTGTGTGTGTGTGATCATGCCTGTTTTTGTGTGTGTGTGCATGTCTGTTTGTGTGTGTGACTGTTTGTGTGTGTCTGCGAGTGCATGTCTGTTTGTGTGTGTCTATTTGTTCGCGTGTGTCTGCGAGTGCATGTCTGCTTGTGTGTACATATCTGTTTGTGTGTGTGTCTGCGAGTGCATGTCTGCTGGTGTGTGTGTCTATTTGTTTGTGTGTGTTTGTGAATGTGCAAGTTTGTGTATGGGTTTGTGTGTGTTTGTGTGTGCGCATGTCTGTTCATGTGTTTGTGTATGTGTGAGTGTGCATGTTTGTGTGTGTGTGTTTGTGTGTGCATGTCTGTTTGTGTGTGTACATGTTTGATTGTGTGTGTGTGAGTTTGCATATCTGTTTGTTTGTGTGTGTGTGTGTGTGTGTGTGTTTGTGTGTGTGTGTGTGTGTGTGTGTGCAAAGACATGCAAAGACATGTAAGTCCTGTGTGCGCGCTGCACCAAGTACGCCCCTGGTACACCAATAGCGTAAAACTGAAGGACTGTGAGTAGAAGGGCGCCCGCTATTCCACCACTAGTACATCACTTTCACGGTATGTCGTCGCTGTAGTATTTTTTACTGACGGGTTTCGGCAGGATTTTCGGAGGGAACAGTTTAGTAGCTGCTTCCCTCTGAAGAGTCCCTCAGGATAGCCGGCCCTCTGGAACCGCAGCTTTATCTGGTAAATCGGATGATTAGAGGTGTTGGGGCCGGAACCATCTCAACCTATTCTCAAGCTTTGAATGGGTAAGAAGTCCGGTACGCTGGCTTGGAGCCGGGCGTGGAATGCGAGCGCACAATGGGCCACATTGGGTAAGCAGAACCGGCGCTGCGGGTTGAACCGAACGCCGGGTTAAGGCGCCGGATGCCTACGCTCACCAGACCCCAGAAAAGGTGTTGGTTGATATAGACAGCAGGACGGTGGCCATGGAAGTCGGGATCCTCTAAGGCGTTAGTAACAACTCACCTGCCGAATCAACTACCCCTGAAAATGGATGGCGCTGGAGCGTCGGGCCCATACCCGGCCGTCGCCGGCAGCAGGAGCCCCCAGGGCTAGGCCGCGACGAGCAGGAGGGCCGCCACGGTGCGCACGGAAGCCCAGGGTGCAGGCCCGGGTGGAGATCTTAACCGGTAGTAGCAAATGTTTATAGGTGTGCTTCGCAGGCCGAAGTGGAGAAGGGATCAGATCCCCCGAATCTGGAGTGGAGGAGGTAAGCTCAGCGGGGCGTCTAGTGAGGCAACGCAAATGATCCCGCGGAGGCTGGCGGGAGCGCCGGGGAGAACCTCCCCCCCCCTGTGAAGGGCAGGGCGCCCTGGAATGGGCCCGCCGCAGATAGGGCCCTGTGCCCCCAGAAGTGGACCGGAAGGCGGGCCGTTGGAGGAGACCTGGATAAGGCGCTGCCACGGAGGCGAGTCTAGCCACGCGCCGGGCCCCTCTCGCGGGTTTCCACGGCCAAGGTGCCCGCCTGGACACCACCCGCTTCTCCCCCCTCGCTGGCGCCTGGCAGCTGACTTGGATCTCGTGCAGCATATGTGATCTTTGAGGAGCTGGTTTCGCTCTTCTACGGTCTTTTCCTTGCAGTATCTACATTTCCCCACTTGTTGTGGTTGGGTTAGTGCTTTCCAGGGTGACAAGGGTAGCCACTCCCCTGGAGGTGTCCAGGTAAGTAACCATCCTTATTTGCAACTTCCACCTCTAGGAGCAGGTCACCCAGCTTGCAGAGCTTGTGTTTCTGCGTCACCTTCGGAACCTTGTCAAGTGTATTGAAGAGTCCTTTCGCTTGCCTCAGGTGAGCCGTATACAGTAAAGCTCGTGCTTTGGAAATACTTGATTTTGAGAAACGAGACCGTGAGAGAAAGAGGTGTGCAAACTACCCACTCCCGCCTCGGGGAGGTAATGATGTAAAATAACACACGCAGATCGATCAACAGCAGCCTGTCCGTCTGGGTCCAGAGGCCCCCGACCACGGTGATTGTTTTCATCATTATTGGTATGATCCGTAAGTAGTGTTCTGTAAGTAGTGTTCTGGTCCTAGCCTGCACAGCTCGGATGGGCTAAACCCCCCCCCCTAGCTACACAGCTAGGAGGGGTTAAACCTCTCACAGCCAGGATGGGCTACACAGCTAGGAGGAGCTCAACCCTCCCTAGCTACACAGCTAGGAGGGGTTAAACCTCTCACAGCCAGGATGGGCTACACAGCTAGGAGGAGCTCAACCCTCCCTAGCTACACAGCTAGGAGGGGTTAAACCTCTCACAGCCAGGATGGGCTGCACAGCTAGGAGGAGTTCAACCCTCCCTAGCTACACAGCTAGGAGGGGTTAAACCTCTCACAGCCAGGATGGGCTGCACAGCTAGGAGGAGTTAAACCCCCCCCTAGCTACACAGCTAGGAGGGGTTAAACCTCTCACAGCCAGGATGGGCTACACAGCTAGGAGGAGCTCAACCCTCCCTAGCTACACAGCTAGGAGGGGTTAAACCTCTCACAGCCAGGATGGGCTGCACAGCTAGGAGGAGTTCAACCCTCCCTAGCTACACAGCTAGGAGGGGTTAAACCTCTCACAGCCAGGATGGGCTGCACAGCTAGGAGGAGTTAAACCCCCCCCTAGCTACACAGCTAGGAGGGGTTAAACCTCTCACAGCCAGGATGGGCTACACAGCTAGGAGGAGCTCAACCCTCCCTAGCTACACAGCTAGGAGGGGTTAAACCTCTCACAGCTAGGAGGGGCCATGCCGCTCCTACAGCTAGGATGGGTTAAATGCAGAGTGAATTTCATTGCATGTACAAATAACGTAATTTGTTCCGAGACTGTACTTAATGCTGCTCTGTGCGCCTCCGGTTACGGACTCTCGCCCCTCTCCTCCCCGGGCGGGGGTTTAATGCCTCCACGCGCTGCGGCAATGCTCGCATATGCCCGTGCTCGGAAAAATACTGTCACATGTGGACACTCGAAAGTGAAGCTTACAACTCTTTGCGGGGGATCACTCTACTAACGAATTGCAGGACAGGCTGAGCATCAACATTTCAGGGTGTATTTGAAATGTGCGTCCCATAGCCACGCCTGTCTGAGCGACGCTTCGCCTTCAATCGGGAAGGAGGGCGCAAAACCTCTTTCAGCGCGGCTGGGGTGGCGCAAGCCTCTGCGCTGTCATCCACTAACTAAAAGTGTAGGGTTCAGCGTAGCCCTCCCCCTATGCTCCGTTCTCCCAACACACCCGGATGATCGAGCTGCCGAGGCGTGCAAAAATCCAGCTTTGAGTTTTAAGCAACGCCGCCAAGTTGAAAGTGTGCCATACGACTATGACCTCAAATCAGACGCGACAACACACTGAATTTAAGCACGTTACTAAGATGAGCGATATGCAACTTAACACGTGTGCAGAGGGCCTCCGCTGGCCGGCTTTGACGGCTTCGGGGGGTTGGTTCCTCTGGTCTGGCGGACTGAGTAGTTGCCACCGGTGTTTCTTGCCGCGCGCGGTGACATGAGGCTACCTGGTTGATCTTCTCAAACACGCCCTCGGAGGGCCTCCGCTGGCCGTCTTTGCCGGCTTCGGGTGGTTGGTTCCTCCGGTCTGGCGGATCGGTTAGTAGCGAGCAGAGCACAGAGTGAGAGGGGCTCTAGCGTGTCATTGTTTCCTCTCAGTAACCGACTCCCTCCCGTCGAGGAGACGGCAAGGGGCCTAACGCCTCCACGCGCTGCGGCAAGGCTCGGTGCGCGGCGGAGCGCCCGGAGCTTTGTGTTTTCTTGGGAACACGCCCGTGTTCGGATGAGTACTGTCAAATGCTGACATTTAAAAGTGCAGCGTACAACTGTTAGCGGTGCATCGCTCAGCTCTTCTGTCGATGAAGAACGCAGTCAGTTGCGAGAACTAATGTGTCCTGCAATTCACATTAATCATCGACACTTCGAACGCACTTTAGGGCCCCGCTAGAGGCCACTCCTGTCTGAGCGTCGCTTTGCCATCAATCGAGAAAGAGAGGGTAACCTCTCCCACCCCCCGCTGGGGTGTCGCAAGCTTCCGCAGAGATTCTAATATATGCATTTCTTTCATCCACACTTGATTACTGTAATGTTCTGTTCTCAGGTTTGCCACATTCTAGCGCTGGAAGTCTTGAGATGGTTCAGAATGCTGCTGCTAACCCTAAATGGACTTGCCCCATCCTACCTGTCTGCTCTCCTTAAACCTTACATGCCATCTCGAGCACTTGGTTCTCAAAGTACAGGGCTCCTGTGTGTAGCCAAAGTGAAAAAGAAGTCAGCTGGTGGCAGTGTTGAGTCTTCTCTTTTGCAGAAGGCTCGCCCGGTTCTTTGATTCAGGTCGGCATAGGCAAATAAGAAGTCAGACGACTTCTTACTGGTTCGTGTCATTTTATTGACACACAACAAATAGTTCACAGGTAAGGCTGCAGTGCTGGAGATGTACCCTTGAGTCGTCTGCCAAGTAACAGAAACACATAGTGGTATATACTAAAACAACAAGCCGTGGTTCTTTTTCAGAGACAGGCGTGATCTTCGTTTTCCTCGTGTTTTGCAGGTGTCGTTCCTGCTCCAAGGCCGTCCTAATCAGGCCGGCGTACAATGTTCCTACTCTCAGGCCCAACTCCTTTACGTGAACACAACATCCATTGCACGCTGTCCGTCTTGGGAGAGAGATCCCTCCTCTGTTGCTCTCCCTGAGGTTTCTTCCTACTATTTCTCCCTGTTAAAGGGGTTTTTTAGGGAGTTTTTCCTTATCCGATGAGAGGGTCTAAGGACAAGGATGTTGTGTTGCTGTTAAAGCCCACTGAGGCAAATTTGTGATGTTGGGCTATACAAATAAAAATGTAAAACAAAAGTGGAGAGTTTGGGGTACCACGGGCGCGTGGAGCCCTGCCTGCCGGCGCGCTCAGCTGCCCGGGCCAGCCTGAACTCCACAGAGTAGTTTGTGACACTACCACTGCCCTGCTGCATACTGCTCAGCCGAGCACCAGGGTCCTGGCCACCGACTGGATGGTGCAAAACCTTCCGTAGTTCCGCCACAAAGTCCTCGTAGGTCAGGCAAAAACTGGCCTTCATGGACCAGGAAGCATTGGCCCACTGAGCTGCTCGGCCTGTGAGCAGGTTGGTCATGTAAGCGACGCGGGCAGCGCCAGACGTGAACATGCTGAGTTGGTGCAGGAAGACCAGCTCACACTGCATGATGAACGTGGCACAGGTCTCAAAGTCGCCATCAAACGGTCGTGGGCTGGAGAGGAAGGGCTCCCGGGGAACTGGGTTGAGCCCCACAGGGTGGGGTTAGGGTGGGGTGCTTGTTTGCTCGACACCGCCGCCTGCTGGCTCGTTAGGTTACCAACACAGGCCTGGAGGGGCTGGACCTGAGTCTGAAGATGCCGCAGCAGAGGCCGCCGCTATCTGCTGGGTGTGGGAGTTGGATTTGTCTGATGAGAGCTGCTTGAACCAGACTGGTCGGTACGCTCTCTGTACCACCTGGGGCAGCTTAACGCAGTCGGTTTTCGGTTGTTTTCTGAAACCACACACATTATGGCTACGAACGCCGTTGCAATTAAACTGCCGGAGTTTTGGGAGTCTTCCGCGGCTACATGGTTCGCGCAGGCTGAGGCACAGTTCGCGCCGCTTAGAGACATAACAGCAGACGAGACCAGGTACTACTACGTAGTGGCAGCGCTGGGGGGCGCTACGGCTTCCAGGATAAGCGCTTTCATAACCAACCCACCGGCCGATGGTAAATACGCCTCACTTCAAAATCTGGCCCTTGAAACTTGTGAACTGTCAACAACGGAGAGAGCACGTCGCCTCTTCGCAATTCAGGGCTTGGGAGATGGCAAACCATCGGAGCTAATGAGCAGGACGTTAAACCTACTGGGTCAAGAAAAGCCATGTCTCCGGTTCATGGAGCTGTTTCTGCGCAACATGCCGCCCCACGTCCAGACTGCGCTCGCTAACTCCACCATCACTGATCCCCGTGAGCTGGCAAAGGAGGCTGACCGATTCTTCGTCGCTACACAACATTCCTCCCATGCCGGGGTGCTGGCTCCTACCTTCACTGCCCCCCCCCCGCCGACATCGCGGGCGTGGCCCGACGGTGGCGCCACAGCGTCAGACCGCTACAAGCCCTCTGGACTCTATGTACCACGCTGGATTTGGTGCGAAAGCTAAACGGTGCCGTTCCCCCTGCAACTACAGGCCGACGGGAAACGAGAGGGCCGGCCAACAGTCAGTAGTGGCCATGAGTGTTGGCGATACGAGCAGGCTACTACTCTTCATCCTCGACACCATCTCCGGTCGGCGATTTCTCCGTGACATGGGCGCACAGAGAAGCGTGCTCCCTGCTACTGACGTCGACATCATGGGCGGGGAGCGGGGCCCCCGGTTGGCGACGGCTGACGGCAGCCCTATCCACACCTACGGCGTGCGGTCTGTAGAACTGTGTTTTGGTAGACAACGTTTCACGTGGGAGTTCGTCATGGCCAATGTAACGCTTCCCCTCCTCCCCATTCAGAACAGCCGTCTGGTCGACGCCTTAACCTTCTCCTCCTTCGCATGTACGCGGGGGGAAGCGGCCTATGCAGGTCTAGCCAACTCTCTCTCAGTGGCAGACAAGTTCAACCGCCTCCTCGCTGAGTTCCCTGACCCCACCCAGCCTACCTTCTCGGCACCCACCGCTAAGCATGAAGTGGAGCATCACATTGCTACGAAGGGGCCCCCGGTCTACGCCAGAGCCAGGCGTCTCGACCCCGCCAAACTCGCCATTGCCAAGTCTGAGTTCGAGCACCTGGAACGCATGGGGATCATCCGCCGCTCTGACAGCCCGTGGGCGTCCCCACTCCACATCGTCGCTAAGCCTGATGGAGGTTGGCGCCCATGCGGGGACTACCGCCGACGTGATGACGCCACCACGCCCGCCCGACCGCTATCCTGTCCCGCATATCCAGGACTTTTCTGCAAACCTGTCTGGCAAACGCGTCTTCTCGTGGTTATCATCAAGTTCCCGTGCACCCCTCGGACATCCCCAAGACAGCGGTGACTACCCCATTCGGCCTATTTGAATTCCTACGAATGCCATTCGGACTCAAAAACGCGGCCCAGTCCTTTCAGCGGCTGATGGATTCAGTGCTCCGTGGCCTTTCTTTGCTCTTCGTCTATTTGGACGACATACTCATCGCCAGCGCCTCCGAGGAAGAACACCTGTCCCATCTTCACGCCCTCTTCACACGCCTCAGCCAGCATGGGCTGATCGTCAACCCGGCGAAGTGCCGGTTCGGGCTGACGGCCATTGATTTCCTCGGGCACCGCATCACAGGGGACGGGGCGGTCCCCCTGCCCTCAAAGGTGGAAGCGGTGGCGGCCTTTCCGCGCCCCCAAACAGCTCGTGCGCTCAGGGAGTTCATCGGGATGGTGACATTCTACCACCGCTTCATTCCCCGAGCCGCCTTTATCATCCGGCCACTGTACGAGGCGCTGAAAGGCAAGTCCCCAACCACGCGGTCGACTGGACAGCAGAGCGGGACAGTGCGTTCACCGAGACTAAAGCTGCGCTCTCCCAGGCTACCCTGCTAGCGCATCCTTCACCTACAGCATCGGACTATGCTGTTGGTGCGGTTCACGAGCAGTAGGTGGGGGGGGGGCTTGGCAGCCTTTGGCCTTTTTCAGTCGCCAGCTTACACCCCGAGAGCGCAAGTATAGTACTTTTGACAGGGAACTCCTCGGTCTCTGGCTCGCCGTCCGGCATTTCCCGTTCCTGCTAGAGGGCCGCGAGTTTACTGCGTACGTGGACCACAAGCCTCTCACGTTTGCCATGTCCAAGACGGCCGAGCCATGGTCCGCTCGCCAGCAGCGACAACTCTCCTACATTTCGGAATTCACTACCGACATCCAGCACGTCGCTGGTAAGTCTAACCAGGTAGCTGACTGCCTCTCTAGGGCAGTGATTGGAGCGGTCCACCTAGGCCTGGACTATGCACAGATGGCCGCTGACCAGGCCACGGACCCGAGCATCCTCCGTCTCCGGACCTCCGACACGGGGCTCCGCCTGCAGGACGTTCCTTTCAGCGACACGGGTGTCACCCTCCTGTGTGACGTCTCCACAGGACAGCCCAGGCCCATCGTCCGGGACAGCTGGAGACGCCCGGTGTTTGAAGCTGTGCACGGCCTCTCTCATCCAGGCGGTAAGCCATCCGTGCGCCTGACCTCTGCTAAGTTTGTGTGGGAGGGACTTAAGACAGACGTGAAAGCGTGGGCCGACTCGTGTGTTGCCTGTCGGCGGGCTAACATACACCGCCACATTAAGGCGCCGCTTGAACGCTTCGCAGTGCCGGAGAGACGATTTCACCATGTCCACGTCGACCTGGTTGGTCCCCTACCCCCCTCCCATGGGTTCACCTACCTCTTCACTGTGGTGGACAGGACTACGCGCTGGCCTGAAGCTGTTCCCCTGGCATCCACGACGTCTGCTGATGTGGCCCGGGCTTTTATTGGGTCGTGGGTCTCACGTTTCGGTACGCCTTCCCACCTTTCATATGACCGCGGGCGGGCCGCAGTTTACCTCAGAGCTATGGAGTGCTGTGGGTGAGGCGCTGGGCGTCAAGCTTCACCGCACTACCGCCTACCACCCTCAGGCGAACGGCCTATGTGAGCGCTTCCACCGGTCCATGAAGGCTGCGCTTCGGGCTACTCTCAAGGATTGCAACTGGGTCGACAAGCTCCCATGGGTCATGCTGGGCCTGCGGACCGCCCCGAAGGAAGACCTACAGGCCTCCTCTGCGGAGCTGGTGTACGGCACGCCGCTGCGAGTCCCAGGCCATTTCATGCCCAACGCAACGCGTCCCTGGTCAGCTGTGGACCAACGAGCCTCCTTGCTGGACGGGGTCAGAGCTTTCACACGCGTCCCTACCGCCCTACACGGCGCTCCGGTGTCCCAGGTGCCCCCAGGTCTGCAGTCAGCGGACTACGTGTTCATCCGTCACGACGCACACCGCCCCCCTCTGCAACCCCCTTATGACGGCCCCTTCCGCGTCCTGGAACGGGGAACTAAGCACCTGGTGGTGCATTTTTGGGGCACGGCCGTGCATGTTTCAGTGGACCGAGTTAAACCCGCACACCTGGACTTGACGCAGCCGTTGGAGTTAGCCCAACCTCCTCGTCGCGGTCGTCCCCCGGCTCCGCCTCCTCCCCCCGTGGAGGCCCGCGCTGCCTCCTCTGCTTCTCCTCAGGCCGACCTCCACAGGCCCGCGTCAATGCCTCCCAGAGACACTCCGGCCCCTGTTACCCGGAGCAGCCGCGGACGGCCTGTCGTCCCCCCGGGGGGAATGAAAGTACAACACTGGTCCCCAAACATAGAGCAAACACCACCGTTCCTCCCGAATCAGCCTCTTCTAGCCGGGTATGTGATCGTCCGGCCGGGTTCCTCTATGACCTAGGGGAGAGGTCACCAGCACTTTCACCCTGTTCCAAGCTAACAGTGTGGTTTGGTGTTTCGCTTGAATCTGGTCTCTCTTCTTGGGGGGACGTTGCCTCCTGGTGGCCCTCTTGTATAGCGTCTAGGGTCCGTTCGGGCTCCTCCGCGACAGCACACTGGCTCCAGTGGTAACAGACGTCTCCTTTCCCTTTCAGCCGGACTGCGTGAGACGTCCTCTCTACCACCTCGTAGGGTCCGGTCCACCGGGGCTCCGCCCACTTCCGCGTAATTGCTCACAACAGGATCCACCGCGCCTGGGGGAGGGTGGATTCCGGTGCCGGCGTGCGTCTTTCGCCAACCTGTCGGGAGAAATCTGAAACCAAAGTCTGTAATTCTTTAAAACATGTGCTTTTAGTTCCCCCTCATTGACTCTAGTCCCTCCATCGAGGCCGCCCCTGGCCCCGGAAACTGTCGCCCCGTCATTAAATCATATGGGGTGAACCCGGTCCCCTGATTGATTGATGACCTAATCGTCATTAGTGCCAAGGGAAGGGCCTCAACCCAATTCATTTTAGTTTGAGCACAAATTTTAGCCAGTTTTTGTTTGAGGTTTTGATTCATTCTTTCTACCTTGCCCTGGGACTGTGGATGGTATACGGTCCCAAAAGGCGTGTTTCAGTCCTAATAGGCTCTCGACCTTTCTGAGGTCGGCCCCCTTGAAATGAGATCCGTTGTCAGAGCGGATTTTGGTGGAAAATCCATGTCGAGGTATGTAGTGGTTAATCAAGCATTTTATAACAGTGGCGCTATCTTCCTTTTTTGCCGGCCATGCCTCCGGCTACCCTGTCAATTGATCCACACACACCAACAAATACTGGTGTCCTTTCACCCTCTTGGCTTCCCCTATATCCATATAATCCAATACCACCTCTTGTCCTGGACAAGAGATCAGGGGAAATCCCCCCATTTCAGGTTTTATGGTGGGGCGAGGATTATACTGAGTGCAAATGGGGCAACTCTTGACGTGGTATTTAGTCATGTCGGTCAAAAAAGGATGCCACCAATGGCAAAGATTTCGATTCATCTGAACAGCCCCTACATGCCCTATTCCGTGGGCCTCCTGAAGGGCCTTCCTTCTAATCCCTGGTGGCAGGACTATTCGGCCATCGGGTCCTCTCCACAACCCCCCACATTCCGCTGCTCCGCGCTGTACCCACACTGCTTGCTCGTGTATCTCTGCCTTCCCTTGAAAATATTTTATGATCTCCTAGTCCCATATGTCACTAACTTCCTCTAACTGTGGTTGCTTTATCTTGCTCTTTTCTGCTTTTCTGCTTTGTTTCTGGCTGAGTTGGTTTCGGCGTTTTCGGCATAGTCTGTAACATTTCGAAAAACCAGAGGGCCAATTAACTTTTCTTTGCCAATTTCTTTCTTTCTTCGGGCAGAGTCCTGTATGCTCTTAACATTAGGGCTTTGTGCAGGACCCTGCCTAATGTGTAATGGGGTAGTTTTTGCCAGCCATCTGTCACTGCTTCAATGTTATCAGACATTTTCAAGACACACTTCGTTCACATACACTGACGCGCCAACCAAGTGGACTCTAGGCCCGGGGGAGGGCGGGGAACTCAGCCACGGAAGAGGTTCGGGCCCCGTCGGGTCACCCAATGTCACCCGCCAGTTTTTTGATCACCTTGAGCGAGAACGATACAGCAGGCTTCTACCCAAACGGGGCGGCTGTACCTTCATGTAGCCGGGTGGTAAATCTGTTAAATATGTTAAATGATTTTCCACTTAAATTTAGTATAGTTTAACTGTTAATATATTTAATTGTTACACTGTCAAGCCATGTAAAATGTCATTTGATGTATTTAAATTGTGAGGCAGATTGTGAGTGTATTTTTATAGTTTTGGTTGTCATTGCATGTTTTGACCAGTAAGTGGCAGTGGCGGGCTTTTATGTAACTCCGCGCAAGTTATCCAAGTGCGTCTTGGGTATTCTTTCTTTTTTTCTTGTGTGGAGCGCCTGAAGATTGCGGTGTGACGGTGCTCTGACTCCGTAGTAAGTAAGGGTAAATATCTTGTGAAATATACCTGTAACATTATTCCAAACAATATTGTATGTCGGTAATTTGACAAGATGGTTTGATTTAGACGCTACTGGAGTTGATGTTCGGTGATTCTGGGCGCGAGCCGTCGACCGCTGTTCGCCATTGCAGGCATGACAAGGTAATGTTGGCGTGAATAAAGCCACACCATGCCATTGTATTTGTGATGTAAAGGTTTTATATGCATTTTAATTCTGTTTAAAGGTAACTGACAGAGTGAGAAGTTGCGTGATCTTCAGGAAGTTCCACATGTCTTTGTTAAACCCTGTTTAACGTACATAGTCCACTGCCGTATTTTGCACCGTATTTTGTATTTATTATTTCCCTTTTTAAAATCTTTTCTGTTAAACTTGCCACATCTGTGAACATTTATGAGCTGTTTGCTCGAAAGACACAGGAATGTATGCACTCAGTAAAACGATCTGCATTCGAAGGTTCAAACAATAAAATTAAAGCTACAAGAACCCCGGAAGTAATTGTGTCCTGTGTGGTATCTAATTCCACGGGCTACATTCACTTCAAATCTCACTCAGGTATCACTCCCCGAGTGTCCCCTTTACTCTGGAGGCGCTATACAGTGTTCTAGGTCCCTGATCTTATCTCTTATCCCTTATATTATTCTAGGCCTTCCCCATTTGACAAGCAAACACACTGGTTTCAGAGCCTGGTATGTGTTTAAAACTTCCACACAGGCAAAAAAGTCTCGTAAACCAGGAAACCACCCCACAGTTTGTGAAAAACAACAAATCTTTCCCTGTGTCCTTATTCTTTCTCTGACTTATTTCTTCCTAACTTTGCGACAACTCTACCTTTTTACAGGAAAGAAAAAGACGGTCCCAGACTCGTTCTTTTGATTACGTCTTATTTTGTCCAAATGATTTTGCTGTACAAGTAAGTTTTTCCTTGTGTTAATTTATCCAATTCTTTCAACCATATGCCCCCTCCCTCAGTTATCGGGGGCATCTTATCCAGTAGGGCTTGTACGTCACCCAAATTCCATGGTTTATATCGGCACCCCTGACCCCTATGCGACTGCACGAGTGGACACTGCAATCGGGACCTAGCCCGCGTCTGTGGAGGGGGCACTGCCCACCCCCTCTCTCCCTTGGGATGACAACAACTCTGCTTCTCTCATTGCTTCAGCGGCGGAGGTTAGTAAAGCCCCCGCCACACACTCCTCTCTCTCTCTACTTCCCTCTGTGACATCAACCCACATGTCTGTCTCTTTTTCCCTGCCTTTACTCCCTTTTCCTTACACATTTTTTCTTGCTTCCACAAATACCTTCCCAACGGAACGGCGTCCTCCGCCTTTCTCTCTCCCAATATAATAGCTTCTTCTAACCTCCTTTGTTCTTTCTCCCTTCTACCTTTTACGTCTCCTGTCTACCTTTTAGGGACTCTAACCCTTGACTCTATTTGACCTATCTGTTAGGGACTCTAACCCTTTACTCTATTTGACGTGTACCTCCTTTGGGGGTCCTCAATTCCCCGGGAGAGTCTTTCCCAGCCTTAACCTCACCCCCTCGTCAGAGAGTGAGTGGGTGCGCCACTACCTAGGATCTTAGACAGAGGACTCTAACCTCTTCTATCTCCTTTTTACTCTTAACGTAGGGGACTCCAACCCCTCCTCTTTTGTTAAACTGGCCGCCTTCTCCTTCCCGAGCTTAGTACAATTTAGTAATTCAGTTCAATATGCAGATTTCGTTAAAACAGGTTCTGCTTACCTTATTCGTATTGTGGGTCGACCCCAAGCTCGGGAGGTGTCGGCGGGCAGCCACACTGTTCAATTAGGACCGCTTCTTCACATCCCGGACTGAGCCCCCAATTTGTCGAGGTTAAACATTCGTGGTCCTCGTCCCCGGGTTTGTTGATGTGAAGAAAACAGCCACTACGTCTTAGGAGATTAAAATGAGTTTATTGAGTACAGATCTGGAGACACACTCTGCCAATCCGTTGTGTGTGTGTCTGACTTCTTTGTGTGTCCTGGTGGGTTATATAGACCCCCCTGCTTCTCCGTTACGACACCTCTGGTCTTGATTAACCTACTGACCTTAGCAGGGGGTCCTCCTCGTACCAGACACGGTGTCTCTCCCAAGGCCCCGGGGGAGGGCAACCCCTTCCCCTACCCACATTCTTGTGGGAGACCTGTAATATATTTGTCTACATGAATGTGTCTTCTTCACCCTCTGTTCTGGTTACATACATTGGTTACATACATTGGTTACATACAGAGTAATACAAAATACACTCGGATTATATTTAATATCAATCAACATCAGCCAGTTTTCTGATGATTCTTGCCGCCTCCGCTCAGTCGAGCTGTGGTTTTGTTGTCTCTCTGATTTACCATTGATTAAAGGAAGTTGCCTACACGGCTTAAGTGTGAACCTACGATGTTCTCCGTTCCTTCGGCTCTACAAGCCCAGCCCTGACGAGCTGATGTGCCACGGCACGAGGTGGGCGAGCCGTAACATAGGGTGAAGCCATAGGAAACTCTGGTGGAGGCCCGCAGTGGTCTTTGACGTGAAATTCGGTCGTCCGACCTGGGTATAGAGGCGAATGACTAATCGAACAGTCTAATAGCTGGTTACCTCCGAAGTTTCCCTCAGGATATCTGGCGCTCTGAAACCGTAGTTTTATCTGGTAAAGCCAATGATTAGAGGTGTTGGGGCCAAAACGATCTCAACCTTTTCTCAAACTTTAAATGGGTAAGAAGCCCGACTCGCTGGCTTGGAGCCGGGCGTGGAATGCGAGCGCCCAGTGGGCCACTTTTGGTAAGCAGAACTGGCGCTGCGGGATGAACCGAACGCCGGGTTAAGGCGCCCGATGCCGACGCTCACCAGACCCCAGAAAAGGTGTTGGTTGATATAGACAGCAGGACGGTGGCCAAAAAACAATGCTGCAAGAGGGCAAACCACACAAACCTTGGGCCACCCTCTCCCTGACCAACCGTGACCATGGAAGTCGGAATACGCTAAGGAGTGTGTAACAACTCACCTGCCGAATCAACTAGCCCTGAAAATGGATGGCGCTGGAGCGTCGGGCCCATACCCGGTCGTCGCTGGCAGCCGGAACCTCGAGGGCTAGGCCGCGACCACTATAGGGCGCGGATCCGTGGGTGCAAATCTTGGTGGTGGTAGCAAATATTGAAACGAGCCTTTGAAAACCCGGGGGAGAAGGTGTAAATCTCGCGCCAGACCGTACCCATATCCACAGCAGGTCTCCAAGGAGAACAGCCTCTGGCACTTTCTTCCACAAGTAGAATATCAGTCAATGGGCAGGTTTATAAATACAGAAAAAAAACAGATTTGTGTGCGAGAGCTGGATGCAGTACACTGACGGATCTCAGGCTACGATCTGGCAGGGTGGAAGTGCTGGTCTTTTATAGCAGCTTGGCTTGATTATGGATTGGGTTGCAGCTGGTGAGGCTCTGCTCACCTATCTCCACTCACACACAAACACCTTGTTGCTCGCGTCCCCTCCTCCAGCAGGCACCTTGCCAGAACCACTCTGTCCTGATGTGGTACAGTTTTTTTCTGGACATGCTCTGATGAGATGTCTCTCTCTTCCACAATGAAAACATCTGATGTTGTTGGATTTTACAAAAAAAACGTAGTCAAACTCATCCACTCTCAGTTTGAAGGTTACGTTCAGCTCCTCACTCCTGTTGTTCAGGATCATGTGTTATGAGACGTTGACTAAACCGGAGCTAGCTATCAAAGACAACCAGAATCATTTAGACGCCACAATTGTTGAGCAGGAACTCCTTAAGAACCCGCAGAACCTGCAGGCCCTCCAATGTGATGATGACAATGAATGCGTTTTCCCTCCCTGATCATCAGTCCTGCATTTTGGGCATGGCGAGGGGGGAGCGGACTGCTTCTTTCCCTGTGTACATCAGTGCTGGGTAGTTTCAGCTCTTGTGGGAAGAAGCAGTTTTACTCCAGCTGTGTGAAGGTACTCAACCTTCACTTTGGCTGAAGTTAAGAAGTCAAGGTGGACTGACGTTTTTGCTTCAGACTGTACCCCTAAAGGTAGGTGGGGGGTCCTGTATAAGCCTCCTGTTGATAAACAGATGGCTGATCTCCAGTGGAGGATTATACATGGAGCAATAACTATGAACAGACACAGGACTCACCTGGATAAAAGCACTGGGGGAGGAATGTCCTTTCTGCACACAGATGGAAACGTTGGAGCTTTAAGTGGGCTTATTTAGGGTACTGCAGAAATGGGTGGGGGCTTTGGGCGAGAATTTATCCATCCCCATGATGGTTTTTGGGCCCAAATACACGGCAAGAAAAAAGCTGCTCCTGGTCCTGCTCAATTTTCTGTTCAGAACTGCTAAGCTAGCAATATGGAAGACCAGGAAGAGTCAGATGCTAGGTCAGGGCTGGACCGATGTGGTACAGAGTATGAAGGGTTTGGCAGCAGCTCGTGTGACGATACAGCACGCTTTGTACACCATGACCAGTAATCTGGACTCTTTCTGGGCTCTGTGGGGGTTACGACATGTTTTATGTTCACTATGTGAAGATGGGCCACTTGTTCTCAATTTTTAATTCATTATGGTCGCGTGTGTGTGTGTGTGTGTATTTTGATTGAATAATGATGCATGAGGTTTTGTTTTTTCTAGCTTGGGCATGACGTAACACTTTACATACTGCCAAAGCATGGCTTTAAATATTGAGAAAGCTCAACAATAATTGAAAAACATTATTGAAAACAAACACACTACAGCAATGTAGCACGGCACAGCAAAGAAATAAACCCGGCATAGCAAAGAAACATAGCACAAGACAAAACCAACATACTGTCATCAAGTAGAATAGCAACAACATGTGTCAGGTGACTGTCACTCACTGTCCCTCGCTTTATGGCAGCAGCAACATAGGCTGCTGCTAATTTACACTCACTGTGCCTCACTTTATGGCATGCAGCAACATAGACTGCTGCTAATTTACACTCACTGTGCCTCACTTTATGGCATGCAGCAACATAGACTGCTGCTAATTTACACTCACTGTGCCTTGCTTTATGGCAGCAGCAACATAGACTGCTGCTAATTTGCACTCACTGTGCCTCGCTTTATGGCAGCAGCAGCACCATAGACTGCTTCTAGCTAACTTACAGCTCTCTGGGTCTTCGCCTAGTAGGACTGGTAGGTTTAGAAAAACTTTTGCTGTTAGTTGGAATAGTTTAAAATGTGCCTCTCTAAGATGCTTATATCTTTCACATATGGTGAGGAAGTGTAGCTCTGTTTCAGGCTCACTGAGGGTGCAGTGATGATGAGGTTGTAGTAACAGCACAGCCTTTGCTCTGCAGGGAGCAAGTCCTCCTGTGTCCCCCCTTTTCAATAGCATGTCTGTGCTCACTCAGTCTGCACACAGTCCAGGTTGTTGTTAGGTGGTGATCAGTCTCCATGATCACATCATCTGCTGTGGTGGACTGTCCATGTAGAGCCAGACAGCACTGCATGTTGCTCTGTGTTTTTGTTTGTGTTTGCCAATGAGTGAGGTAGTTTTGTTTTAACTGTTTGGTAATGTGTTGGGTCTGATTGGTGATGTGTGTTGTGTCGCTGAAGTGTGTGACTAGAGCAGGTTTGTGCTCTCAGCCTCAGGACCAGTTGGGTAAGGGGGTTCCTATTAGTATTCAGCTCTTGGTGATGATACAAGAGGGGGTTACTTAGTTTTACATGTGTCCAAAGGTTCATTGCTCTTGTTTGTGTGTTTAGTATTAGTGGGTGTTGGCCTAATTCTGCCCTGCATGCATTGTTTGTAGCTTTCCTCTGGACATGTAGGAAGATCTTGCAGAACTCTGCACGCAAGGTCTCAGTGAGGTGTTTCTCCCATTGAGTAAAGTCTTGTTTTGTAAGTGGACCCCGCACCTCACTACCATAGAGTGCAATTGGTTCAATAACAATTAATTTCAACCAAATTCTAACTGGTATTTTCATTTGTACTTTTTTATGGTGTAGAAAGCGCGTCGTGCTGTCCCTCTCATCTCATGAACTACTTCATTAAAATGTCCAGTTTAACTTAGTTTTAATCCTAGACAGGTGTAGTGTGTGCAGTACTCTACATGTTTTTTTTTTACCAATGGAGAATATAGGTAGAACGTCCTGAGATCAGGATCTTTTGTGGAATAGCATTATTTTGGTCTTTTTGGGATTTACTGTCAGGGCCCAGGTCTGACAGTAATGTTCACACAGATCCAGGCTCTACTGTAGCCATCTGCTTTGAGGGACATCAGAAGCAGGTCATCTGCAAAGAGTAGGCATTTCACCTCCTGATTGTGGAGACCTACCCCGGGGACAGAGGACTTCGTTAGTATCGTAGCCAATTCCTTGATGTAGATATTGAAGAGTGAAGGGCTGAGGTTACAGCCCTGATGGACACCTCGTTCTTGGGTAAAGAATTCTGTTCTTTTTTCTTTTTTTTTCCAATTTGCACATATTGCCAGAATACACTGATTTAATAATATCATATGTTTTACCTCTACACCACTCTTAAATAACTTTGTACAACAGTCCTGCATGCCAAATAGAATCAAAAGCTTTTTGGAAGTCAATAAAACGGGCATAATTTTTTGTTTTATTTTGGTTTATATGTTGTTCAATTAGGGTATGTAGGTCTGTGAATGTTCTCATTCATCCAGGTCATGGTCATCCAAAGGAGTTGAATCAAGTGCAACTGGACTTGGTATATATCTGTGAAGACGTTTCCCCTTTCATCCAAGAGGCTTCCTCAGTTCGTGCCTTTCTGACTAGACTAGGCTAGTCTGACTGGCTGGGGATGAGACTCAGAATTTATCCTCTAGGAGTCGTTATCAGAGCTATTGTTATGCGTGGCTCTTTGTGATCTACCTACTCCCCCAACGACCGTCGCTGCTAAACAAATGCATATCAATAGCTCCGATAACGACGGGCGCAGCCATAACATTGGTACACAAAAGAGCCACGCATATCAATAGCTCTGACAACGACTCCTAGAGGATAAATTCTGAGTCTCATCACCAGCCTGTCAGATTAGCCTAGTCTAGTCAGAAAGGCACGAACTGAGGAAGCCTCTTGGATGAAAGGGGAAACGTCTTCACAGATATATACCACGTCCAGTTGCACTTGATTCACTTCCTTTGGATAGGGTATGTAGGGTGTAAATATGATCAGTTGTGCGGTGTCGTGGTATAGTAAATTCAGTTTGGCTTTTGCTCAAGACATTTTTCTTGGTAAGGAAGTTCAGAAGTCTGGCATTCATAATACTACAGAAGACCTTCCCCAGATTACTGTTCACACAGATGCCTTGGGAATTATTAAACTCAAAGTTGTGTCCGCTTTTAGAGATTGGGGTTATAAATCCATGATTCCAGATGTCAGGAAAATAGCCTACACTCAGAACTTAACTGAATAGTATTAATATCGCCAATTGGAATTTCTTGTTCATATTTTTTAGCATTTCGTTCAACATGCCATCAGGTCCACAAACTTTTTTTGTGCTAGAGCACAATTTTCGGCAAACACTGTCAGTGGCCCAGGCAGGGATCCCAGACTTCCTCCACAACCCTCTTCAGCACTCTGCAAGACCTAATGTTGATGACACCACCAAGTGCTTCCAAGGATGTTTTTGTAAGATGGCCCAGTGTTATGCTCGCGCACCAGAACCCGACCCGTGTGGCGAAATCCAAGGCAGACAGACACAGGATGACTTCAAAATCCAAAAGGTGGTTTTATTGTGGGAGGGGAATGTATGGTGCGAAAAACGTTCTGTTAGTGGGATGTGTGAATAAACTATGTGTGGTGTCCCGTGGTTTGCGTGTATAACTATGTGTGAGTGTTTTCAGCCTATGTGTGGTGCGGTATGTAAATGATCAGGAGGTGTTGAAATGCACCTGGCAAGAAAGTCCAGTCCGTGATCCAAGAGGGGTTGTCCGAGGAAGTCCGGGTCCGAGATCCGGGAAGTCGAGTCCGAAAGGAGGGGTCCAGGTAGAGGGACAAGGGGGGAGATCGCGGGAGAGGTCCGGGGAAAAACGTGAAGGTCGCTGGGGACGAGGGAGACGCGGGGAGCCGTGGAAGTCGCGGAGGGAGAGTCTTGGGAGGAAACAGAGACACGGAGATAAGACACTGGGGAATAAACAGAATGCAAGGAACGCTGGAGGGCTTGTCAGAGCTTTACCGCAGGGTTCAGTACGTCGAAGCACGGAGTGGTGTTCTGGGAGACTTCTTGAACTGCCCTGCCCGTGGCCAGACATGCCGTAGCTGCGGTAAGCACAATCACTTTGCCAACGTCTGTCGATCTTCCCCGGCTGGGTCAGAGGGCCACACCCCCCAGTCTTCAACAGCCGTCATTCACAAGGTGAGCTCTGGGCCAGTGTCATTCAAATCATGCACAGTCAACATTAATGATGTGTGCATCCCCCTGCTGTTGGACACCGGTGCAGGTGTGTCTCTCCTGAATGTTGATACCTACAGTCAATTTTTCGGTCCACTGCCACTGTCCGCACCCTCAGCTTTCCTCTGTGGGTATGGTGACTCCAAAATCGATCTGGTTGGCTCTCTCCAAGTGACTATCCGCTATGGAACCAAGCTGGTGCCCAATGCAGTTTTTCATGTGGCACGCCGTGGGGCCAACCTGATGGGCCTGGACCTGTTCTCCGCTCTGGGGTTCTCCCTCTTAGACACAAGGGGGGCAGCAATCCTGACTGTTGCCACACCTTGGCAGCAGAAGTGGCCATCGCTGTTTATGGGGCTGGGCTGCCTCTCTGCCTTCGTCCATCAACCTCTCCTCAACCCTGCTGTGAAATCTGTCATCCAACCACTGCGCCGCATCCCGTTGGCTCTCCGTGATGGGGTCTCCGCCGAGCTTCAACAACTGCTGGAAGCTGGCATCATTGAACCGGTGGACGCGTCACCTTGGGTCTCAAACCTCGTGGTGGCTAAGAAGAAGTCGGGGGGCCGGCGTGTCTGAGTCGATCTACGTGCAGTAAATAAGGCAGTGGCCCCTGATAAGTATCCATTGCCCACCTCAGAAGAACTCACTGCTCAGTTCTATGGCTCTGAGGTGTTCTCCAAGCTCGACCTCAGACAGGGGTACTTACAGGTGCCCCTCCACCCCAGCAGCCGAAACCTCACAGCCTTTGTGACACATGCAGGAGTGTTTCGCTACACCAGGATGCCTTTCGGTCTCAGCTCCGCCCCTAGCTGCTTCCAGAAAATGATGGTCTCCGTGCTGGCTGGCATACTGGGCGTGGCCATTTATCTGGACTATATAGTGGCACACGGGCCCACCAGTGAAATCCACGACAAGCGCCTCAACATGGTCTTCGCAGCCCTGTCCAAGCACTAGCTAACTCTCAATGCTGAGAAATGTGTCCTCTCTGTGCCAGCCATCGACTTCGTGGGGTTCCGGCTGTCAGCAAGCGGTGTAACTCCACTACAATCCAACGTGGACACCATTCAGGCCATCCCTGAGCCCAGCTCGGCCGCCCAGGTCGCCTCCTTCCTGGGTATGACAAGTTACTACCTGAGGTTTCTTCCCCAGTACTCTGCGACCACAGCCCCCCTGCGCCAGCTGCTGCGTAAGGACGAGCCATGGGTGTGGTCAAAGGCATGCAGTGACGCTGTGCGTGATCTCAAGACTCAACTGACTTCACCACCAGTGTTGGCTCACTTCGACATCTCCAGCTCCACCTTTGTGACCTGTGACGCATCAGCCACAGCAATAGGGGCTGTGCTGTCTCAAACCCAGAACGGTGTGGAGAAGCCCATCGCCTTCGCCTCCCGTGCCCTCAACCTGACCGAGCAGCGGTACTCCGTGGGTGAGCGTGAGGCGTTAGCCTGTGTCTGGGCTTGTGAAAGGTGGCACTTTTACCTCTATGGCCGCTCCTTTACCCTCAGGACAGATCACCAGGCCCTGACAGCGCTGCTGTCCACATCTGGGACAGGCCACAAACCCTTGAGGCTGCACCACTGGTCTGACCACCTCCGCCAGTACAACTTCAGCCTGCAGTTCACCCCAGGCAGAGACAATGTTGTCGCCGACCTGCTCTCTCGCTCTGTCTCCACCCCAGGTCCACAGATGGACACTGACTGTGTGGAAAAGGACATTGTCCAAATGCTACACACACCCCTCCAGGCCACTGTCTCTCTGCAGGAGCTGAGGGCAGCCTCCGAACAGGACCCTGTCCTCTCCCAGCTCCGCACCTACATCCAGAACGGCTGGCCTCACAAGGTCCCAGAGGAGCTGGCTGCGTTCGCCCGAGTCAGACAGGAGCTCTCCTGCTGGAACGACACCTGCGTGGCACGTGGGTTTTGCACAGTGCTCCCAGCTGCTCTCCGTGCACGTGTTTTGAATACGGCGCATGAAGGCCACGTGGGCATTGTGAAACTGAAACAGCGCTGCCGAGACCTGGTGTGGTGGCAGAGATATTGAGGCTCTGGTGAAGGACTGTTCTGCCTGCCTTGTGAGTGGCAAGACTGGCCACCAGGCTTCCCCACCCCTGCAACCTCTCGCCTGGCCCTCTCAGCCCTGGGAACACCTGCAGTTGGACATTTATGGTGAGATCCATGGAGTTCCCCACCACCAACGCTTCATGGTGGTCGCCTACGATCTACACTCAAAATGGCCTGAACTCAGCACTTCCGGCACTGTGACCTCACAGATCATCATCGACTTCCTGGACTCCCTTTTCTCTCGCTGGGGCCTCCCAAAGACCATCACCACTGACAACGGCCCTCAGCTGGTCTCTGCTGAGTTCACTGCTTATCTCGAAAGCAAGGGCATCCGTCATATACGCACTGCGTACTACCACCCCCAGGCCAATGGCGGCGTTGAACGTTTTCACCAGTCACTGAAGAACGGCCTCAGAGCACACATGGCCCAAGGGTGCTCTTTCACGCAGGCCATCCGTCACACTCTGCTGCACTATCGGGCCACACAGCACTCGACCACAGGCGTCTCCCCAGCCTCTCTCATGCTAGGCCGGGAACTGTGCATGCCCCTTGACAGGCTCCGCCCCTCCACACCTCAGGCACCTCCCTCTGGGGTCAGAGCCTCAGTCACTCGTCAGCAGACGCGGATGAAGCAACGGTTTGACCAGTCAAAACGAACCAGGGTGCCAGACATCAATGTGTCAGACTGGGTCAGGGTCCGCAGGCCCCACAGGGACAATAAAATGGCTTCATACTGGTCCTCTCCTCTCCAAGTCACCCGTCAGCTGGGCCCAGCCACTTACCTCCTCAGCGATGGCACTCGGTGGCACTCCAGTCATCTACAGAAGGTGTCAGCTCCGCCACACACAGCTGGTGACACAACCTTAGCCATTCCCTCCGCATGGCGAGACGCCCCGGGGCTTCATGCAGCTCTTACACGGGCCCCAGACATTCCTGGGCCTCAGCTTCCCCTGCCTTCTCCCTCCCCACCTCGGCCTGCCCAGCCTCAGGCCGCCCCGCGACCTGTTCGCACACGTTTACGCCCTGGCCACCTAGAGGACTTTGTGTCAACCTTTCATGTTTGAAATCCTGCCGGGGGGGGGGGAATGTTCTGTCTGCACACATCGACAGTGCTGCATTTGATTTGGTGCTGTTCTATTGTGCTGGGATCGATTGGTGATGCCTGCGGGCTCTGGGTTGTTTGATCGGGTCTGCCTTTGATGCTGTGTCAGTCTAAATAAAGAATGCTACGGAGAGGTTGTGTCGAGCGACAGCGCTGTGTCCTGACGTGATTTCTAAATACAATGTCTAGCAGAGATATTTTCAATACACCCGTTAGCCCTTCCTCTGATGGGCATGATGTTACTGATGGTGTGGGAAGGGGACAGTTCATTCATGGTATGGGAAGGGGACAGTCCACTAGTGTGGGTAGTGTGCTGCTAACTCTCAAACAAGCCCCGCAGCTGAGGCGAGGATGAACAGGACGTCACTCAATGGTCGAAAATGTCTTTATTTTTAACCAACAGGTTACGAACCTTGAAAAGAAAACCACACAAAATACAAACACAAAATTCAAATACCCCTCAACTCAAAGCTAACACACAATATAACTCACTCACTCCCGCAATCACTCACCAGTCCGTCCTCTCGTCCAGACATACTAAAGAATCTCCGCTCTGAAGCTGTATTAACTTTCTTGACGTCACCCCCAGAACGTAAATCACCCAATCAAAGCAGCTCCCCAACTGAGACCCCGGATGCACGCATTTCTCAACAATAGAATTTTGCAATAAAACTATGCTACTGTTGGGCGAAGGAGAAGGAGAGGAGGAAAGCATGCCCAGAGGCAGCTAGAGAGGAGGAAGGGTAGGCATGTGGAGGTGAGAGTTGGAACTTTGAATATTGGCACTATGACTGGTAAAGGGAGAGAGCTGGCTGACATGATGGAAAGAAGAAAGGTAGGCATACTGTGTGTGCAAGAGACCAGGTGGAAGGGGAGTAAGGCCAGGAGTATCGGAGGTGGGTTCAAACTCTTCTACCATGGTGTGAATGGGAGGAGAAATGGGGTAGGGGTAATTCTGAAGGAAGAGTATGTCAAGAGCGTGCTGGAGGTGAAGAGAGTGTCAGACAGAGTGATGAGTATGAAGCTGGAAATTGAAGGTTTATTGCTGAATGTTATCAGCGCATATGCCCCGCAAGTTGGGTGTGAGATGGATGAAAAAGAAGAATTCTGGAATGAGTTGGACGACATGGTGGAGAGGGTACCCAAGGAGGAGAGAGTGGTGATTCGAGCGGACTTCAATGGACATGTTGGTGAAGGGAACAGAGGTGATGAGGAGGTGATGGGAAAGTATGGAGTCAAGAAGAGAAATGTGGAAGGACAGATGGTGGTCGATTTTGCGAAAAGGATGGAAATGGCTGTGGTGAATACATATTTCAAGAAGAGGGAGGAACACAGGGTGACGTACAAGAGTGGAGGAAAGTGCACACAGGTGGACTATATCTTATGTAGAAGGCACCATCTAAAAGGGATTGGAGACTGCAAGGTGGTGACAGGGGAGAGCGTAGCCAGGCAGCATCGGATGGTGGTCTGTAGGATGACTTTGGAGACCAAGAAGAGGAAGCGAGTGAAGACACAGCCGAAGATCAAATGGTGGAAGTTGAAGAAGGAAGACTGTTGTGTGGAGTTCAGGCAGGAGTTAAGACAGGCACTGGGTGGTAGTGAAGAGTTGCCAGATGGCTGGAAAACCACTGCAGAAATAGTGAGGGAGACAGCTAGGAAGGTACTTGGTGTGTCATCAGGACAGAGGAAGGAAGACAAGGAGACTTGGTGGTGGAATGAGGAAGTACAGCAAATTATACAGAGGAAAAGGTTGGCAAAGAAGAAGTGGGATAGTCAGAGAGACGAAGAAAGTAGACAGGAGTACAAGGAGATGCAGCGTAAAGCAAAGAGAGAGGTGGCAAAGGCAAAGGAAAAGGCGTATGGTGAGTTGTATGACAGATTAGACACTAAGGAAGGAGAAAAGGACTTGTACCGATTGGCTAGACAGAGGGACCAAGCTGCAAAGGATGTGCAGCAAGTTAGGGCGATCAAGGATAGAGATGGAAATGTGCTGACAAGCGAGGAGAGTGTGCTAAGAAGGTGGAAGGAATACTTTGAGGGGCTGATGAATGAAGAAAATGAGAGAGAGAGAAGGTTGGATGATGTAGGGATAGTGAATCAGGAAGTTCAGCGGATTAGCAAGGAGGAAGTGAGGGCAGCTATGAAGAGGATGAAGAATGGAAAGGCAGTTGGTCCTGATGACATACCTGTGGAGGCATGGAGATGTTTAGGAGAGATGGCAGTGGAGTTTCTAACTAGATTGTTTAACACAATCCTGGAAAGTGAGAGGATGCCTGAGGAGTGGAGAAGAAGCATACTGGTACCGATTTTCAAGAACAAGGGCGATGTGCAGAACTGTAACAACTACAGAGGTATAAAGTTGATCAGCCACAGCATGAAGATTTGGGAAAGAGTAATAGAAGCTAGGTTAAGAGGAGAGGTGACGATCAGCGAGCAGCAGTATGGTTTCATGCCACGAAAGAGCACCACAGATGCGATGTTTGCTTTGAGAATGTTGATTGAGAAGTATAGAGAAGGCCAGAAAGAGTTGCACTGTGTCTTTGTAGATTTAGAGAAAGCTTATGACAGAGTACCGAGAGAGGAGGTGTGGTATTGTATGAGGAAGTCAGCAGTTGCAGAGAAGTATGTAGGAGTGGTGCAGGATACGTATGAGGGAAGTGTGACAATGGTGAGGTGTGCGGTTGGAATGACGGATGGGTTCAAGGTGGAGGTGGGATTACATCAAGGATCGGCTCTTAGCCCTTTCTTGTTTGCAATGGTGATGGACAGGTTGACGGACAAGATCAGGCAGGAGTCTCCATGGACGATGATGTTCGCGGATGACATTGTGATCTGTAGTGAGAGTAGGGTGCAGGTTGAGGAGAGCCTGGAGAGGTGGAGGTATGCACTGGAGAGAAGAGGAATGAAAGTCAGTAGGAGCAAGACGGAATACCTATGCGTGAATGAGAGAGAGGACAGTGGAATGGTCAGGATGCAAGGAGTGGAGGTGACAAAGACATCTGAGTTTAAATACTTGGGGTCAACTGTCCAAAGTAACGGGGAGTGCAGTAGAGAGGTGAAAAAGAGAGTGCAGGCAGGTTGGAGTGGGTGGAGAAGAGTGTCAGGAGTGATTTGCGACAGAAGGGTACCAGCAAGAGTTAAAGGGAAAGTTTACAAGAGGGTTGTGAGACCAGCTATGTTATATGGTTTGGAGACATTGGCACTGACGAAAAGACAGGAGGCGGAGCTGGAGGTGGCAGAGTTGAAGATGCTAAGATTTTCACTGGGAGTAACGAAGAAGGACAGGATTAGGAACGATTATATTAGAGGGACCGCTCAGGTTGGACGGTTTGGAGACAAAGCAAGAGAGGCAAGATTGAGATGGCTTGGACATGTGTGGAGGAGAGATGCTGAGTATATTGGGAGAAGGATGCTGAATATGGAGCTGCCAGGGAAGAGGAGAAGAGGAAGGCCAAAGAGGAGGTTTATGGATGTGGTGAGGGAAGACATGCAGGTGGCTGGTGTGACAGAGGAAGACGCAGAAGACAGGAAGAAATGGAAACGGATGATCCGCTGTGGCGACCCCTAACGGGAGCAGCCGAAAGTAGTAGTAGAGGAGAATTTTGCAATAAAAGTCCTTATCAAGCACACAGAAAACACATATATCCGAACTGAAATAAATATCATTATTATTATCAATACTCAGTTTCACTTATGTACCTAACAATTCAAACAATGTTACAATTTAACTACATGTAAACGAAATAACTTTCACAAGTTTGTACTTAAACTAAACTAAAATCTCTGACTAAACACAACTCAAACCCCACCACCCCATAGAAAGTAACACACCTCCCACTTGGTCTCCTGGACTCTAGACCTAAGGAGACCACACTAATAATCACCACTTTCTCTTTGGTGGTGTTTCTTCGGTCAACTCTTCAATTTCTTCTTTAAGTCTTTAACGACCCCGGAACCAGGTCCCCCCGAAGAGGCACGGCCAGCATCACAGGGTCGCTCGTTGCTGATCTTCGTACAGGGCCCCCGAAGAGGCACAGCCAGAGTCACGGAGTCGAATGCTCTCCTGACCTCTCACGACCCCGGAGCCAGGTCGTCCAGGAGAGGCATGGCCGCCGTCCTGGGGCCGCTCACTCCCCAGCCCTTCCTGCTCCTCCACAGCCAGGAGCGCCACGAGCCATCGAACGTCTCTGCTGAGCACCGTGGAGAACCTCCGGCCGCCGTCGTTCTTCTCCTCTGGACGCTTGCCTGTAGCCACTGGACAGCTGGGGCACGTTCTCACTTTGACATCACGAACGACCCCTTTCTCATCGGGGGTCACCTCCAGGACTCGACCCAGCCTAAACTGACCCCTCAGAGCGTTCTGATCAGCTAGCCAAACCAAGTCCCCCACTGCGACGTTGCGAGCCTTTCTATGCCACTTAGGCCTGATGAACAGGCCTGGCCCAGCTAGCTGGCTCCACCGCAGCCAGAATCTGTTTACTTCAGCCTGGACTGCCCTCAACCTCACAAATGGATAGTTCTGAAACTCAAAGCCCCGCGTGTCCCCTGTGGGTCCAGCTCTTCCCAACAGCAGAGTGTTGGGCGTAACCACCTCCACCGCGTCGTCTCGGATCTGTAGTCTGGAGCCGATCGGCCTCTCATTTGACAAGTTGGCTGCCAGGTAGAGCAGAGTTTGAAACTCCAGCCCCGTGAGGTTTCCGTCACTCCCAACGTTGCTCAGTGCCCTCTTGAGTATGCGGACTGCTGCTTCCGCTGCGCCATTCCTGTGAGGCGAGTCGGCTGGGTGGAGAACCCAAATCCATTCTGTTCCTTGCCTGGCGGCTTTTCCTCTTACTTCTTCCCTGTCAACATTCTCCAGGAACTCATGGAGCTCCTTCAGCGCCGGTCGAGCTCCAACAAAGTTCGCACCCTGGTCAGACCAGACCTTCTTCGGGTGCCCTCTGAGAGCAGTGAACAGCTGGTAAGTGCCCAAGAAGCCCTCCGTGGACAGGCTCTCCACCATATCAGCATGTAGGGCCCTAGAGGCCATACAAGAGAACACCACACCCCAGACCTTTAACCTAGACCTCCTCTTTACCACATCCCTGATCGTGCATGGGCCAAACAGATCTAGGGTTGTAAACTGAAATGGAGCAGCTGGGTTGGTCTGCTCAGAGGGAAGGTCGCCCATGACCTGCTGGCACATTTCTGCTCTGGTCTTCCGGCAGGGGACACAGGAGCCAACGACCTTCCAAGCTACTCGCTGAGCCTGAACCACCCAAGCCTTTTTCCTCATCTGAAACAGGGTGCCAGTCACCCCTTCATGGTTTGCTCCATGGACCTCTCGTGCCAGCAGGGTGCTCATCCATGCTCCATACGGAACCAGCGGCACTCCTGTTTCTCCTGTGGTCTGGACCCTTCCATAGCACAACAGTAGCCCTGATATCTCTTCTCTGATGACTACAAGCCTGTTCAATGTAGACTCAGGGAAAGCTACCCCCTCTTGGGCTGCCAAGCATAGGTTCCAAAAGGCAGCTCTGACCTCCCCCATGTCGAGAACTGGCTTGCCCACCTTCTCTCTCGAGTGCTTAGCCTCCCACTCTGCTCTCTCCATGGCTCTCCCGCGAATCAGCCATCTCTTAACAGCTCGGCGAACCCAACCGATTACCCCACAGAGCTTGGCCAAGCTACTGAACTTTTCAGGTTCAACCAGATCAATGATGGCCGCGCCCAGAGCCTCTCCTTGCTTTCAATCTCAGCGGAGGTCGACTCTTCCTCCTTCACCGTGTGCACAGGAGCCTCGTCAGCCCCATCCAGAGGCCCCTGGGCAGGACTTGCCGTCTTCTTCCACTGGGCTCGAGTGAGAGCCGCTGTGAATGCCCTCCGCTGGAGCTTACTTACAGCCTCTCTGGCCCTGACCGCCACCTCCGCCGCGGACTTCATGGGCCACTCTTCTACCGGCCTCACTAGGAACTCAGGACCCTTTTGCCAAATGGAGCCTTCACCCAGGACTTCTGGAGGACATCCTCGGGTGACAAGGTCGGCGACGTTCAGATCTCCTGGGATCCACCACCAGTCAGCTACAAGCCCAGCCTTCTGAATTTCCCCGACCCTGTTCGCGAAGAACGTCTGATACCCGTAACTCTCCCTCTGGATAGCTCCCAAGATAGTCTGGCTGTCTACGAAGTGGAATCATCGCTCCACCTCAAGTCGACCCTGCCTCTCCCAGAACCCTCTCAGCCTGGCAGCGAAGACAGCGCCTCAGATCTCTGCTTTTACCACGTCACCCTTCTGGTCAAGGGGCGCCAGCTTGGCCTTTGACTCAACAAGGCGGATGTCCGCCCCTGTGGACGTCTCCCACCTCAGCTACAGAACAGCTCCAAAGGCGTGTCATGGCTGCCTGTCCAGGGTAGACCTATTTCTAGATATCATATGCCCTGTCTAGTTTTGTAGGTCTTTGGCCTGTCTGCTCATGTGGCTATTTCCTTGTAGGTTTATGGCCTGCCTGCCATGGGTGTCTACCTATCTAGGTTGATAGCTCTGTGGGCCTGCCGGCCTGGCCAGTCTAGGTGTGTTGTCATTGTTGCTAGTTCTCTCTCTCTCTCCCTGAGGTGGCCAATTGGGGAGAGAGGAGCCTGATGAGGCACACCTGGGCTGGCTGGGCTGGCAGGAGTATAAAAGGACCTTCAGAAGATGCCTCCACTCTTCTCTCCAGACCACCATTTTTGTTCTCCTTTGTTGTTTGATTTCACACTCACATACATGCATGCACTACACTTCACACACGTCCAATCACACGCTGACACCACTGATATACTGATTGACACACCTCATCCTTCTTTCATTGTTTGTTGCACATTCTTTAGTTGATTTTTGTTAGTTTAATAAATATTTTTATTACATTTTGATCCTGCCTGGTCCTTCCCCCATCTTTTTGGTTTATGCCCATAGAGCCAGGGGCATGACAGGCGTCATCACTCCCGTCTGAAAACGTGATGCCCCACGGCCTCCCCCTCCATCCAGGAGGAGTAAGGCTCCTTTCGAAACTGATTTGACGAAGCTGCACATACTCTTCAAAAAGCTTGATGGCATCTGCCCGGAGGTCTGCCGGAAGGGGACTGTCCCACGTGTCTTTCTTGGAATCTCCTACCCCAGCCTCCTGGAAGGCTCTCCTGACCAAGAATGCCCCTCTCTCTTTGGCCGGGGTAGCTAGACCAACAGGGTCGTAAAGCCCTGCTACCTGGCTTAGGAGCTCCCGTCTGGTCAGAGGGTTTGGCGTTTTCTCCTTGATCTCCTTCTCCGAGAGGTCGACCCCCGTCCTCATCTTCTGCTTTCTTTTGGAGAAGTTGATTGAAACCATAAGGAAGAGTCTGTCGCTGTCCACGCAGTATCCGACACCAAGAGCCTTGTTGTCTTCCTGCCCTAGCTGGTTGGGCAACACCAGGGTTCCGGACTCTGGACTTGGGCTTTTAACAGCTTGCCCAACCTAACTACTCTCGCACCTTCCACTTTGACCGGACCGAACCCACGGTTTGAGCGAGAAGCCTCCGGCCCAGAGTATCTCCTCCACTCCTCTTGTGATCTTGTCCAGTTTCTCTGGGTCATTGTGGGACGTGAGGATGTCGTCCACATAGCTGTCCTCTTCAAGCACTCTTCTCTCGTCGTTCATGTGAGAGAACCTGGGCAGTCTTGCGGTTTCCCTCATGGCCAACTGCGCTATGCATCCCGCTGGCCTGTCTCCAATATTGACCCGAGTGATAGCGAAGTCTCTGATCTCTTCCTCGGGTGAGTCCCTCCAGAGGAACCGATGAAGGTGAACCTCTCTTTCGTTCAGCCACACAGAATTGTACATCTTCTTGATGTCTCCTATGGCTGCATGCTCTCCTGTTCTGAACCTGAGCAGAACCGCCCGGATTGGATTTAGCACATCCGGACCCTTCAGCAGATGTTGTTCATGCTCGTCCCTTTGAATTCTTGGCTACTGTTCCAGACGAGCCGCGCTGGCGTGGTGACAGAGTGAAGGTTTGGTGCGATTAGATGACTTACGTACCAAACTGGCCCTCTCCAACTGTTGATCGTGTCCTTCTTTAACTCAATGGCTGCTCCTCTTTCCACCATCTCGTGTTGGGCTGCGTAAGCAGCTCTCCACAATGGGTCCTTCATGAGGCGCTTTTCAGTTCTCAGGAATGTCGCCTCCACCACTTTCCTGTTATTTGGAAGTGAAGCCGGGTCTTCAGTCCAGGGGTATCCCGCGTACCAGTGCGGCGAGTCACTGTGGTTGTCAGTAGCCACATAGGTCAGGCCTTCCTTGATCTTTTCTAGTTCTTTCTCTTCAGCTAGAGTCATTTCCTTCCCCCCTGGCTGGCATTTCCCGCACCGACATCCTCCACACTTCGGCTCACACGCAGCTCCGATGCTGTCCCATTTCCACCACTCAAGAACTTCCTTGCTGGTTGCAGCCGTGTTCCTGATCCCCTCACCACTCTCTTGCTTCAGGCCCAGCGTTTCCTCTCTGGAGCTATTTGGCTCTCTCGAAGTCTCTTCCACCTTGATCACTTTTGCTCTCATTGAGCGTGCAAAATGTGTCTGAGTTGTGAATGGATACCTTCACCTCCTCGAACAGATTAGGGTGCGCTCCCCCCACAGTCGTGCCCAGTGGGCCATCCCACAACACCAGGTCTCCCACTCTCTTCATCCGCTGCGGAGCAAGCCTACCCTCTCTGTGGCTGATTAAGAGTTCGATTTTCTCTGGCCTGACCAGTTCCTCTGTCTTGACCTCCGGGAAGAACTTCTTGAGCTGCCCCGGGCTAACGACACGGTCTGCTTGTGCGATCTCATCCAGTCCATAACAGACGATCTGGTGGGGACTCCACTCATTCTAACTTTGAGCAAGTACCTTTTTGTCTGGACTCTTACTTTCATTCCACCAACTCCATGCACGACCAGCATTACCTTCTCTCCTTTCAGTCGGAGTCTGTTGGCGGCTTGGTGGGTAATGTAATTAGTATCGGACGCAAGGTCCATCAGGGTCCCGATAGTTTGTTCTCCATTGGTTGTGACTTCCATGATCATCATAAGCACTGGATGCTCTGTCAAACCCCTTTCTTCAAGGAGACCATCACCCTTTTCGCTCGCTCTCATTGACACTGTCGTCTTGTTGGAAAATGCCCTTATTACCCTTTCCGCTACTTCAGGGGAGACATCAGCTAGGGCCTTTTCTTGTTCTTTTGAGAGCCTTCCTGCCTTTGTGTCTCTCTTTCCCCCTTCTTGCTCTTCCCTCTTTTTCTCATCACTTTTGTGCCCTCCTTCCACGGAGCACAAGAGGTAGTGGTGGTCTGAGCCGTCTCTTTTCTGGCAGCACTTCTTCTTGCAGAGGAACCTGTTACTACATTCTCCATCCGCACCATGGGATGCCAAGCATCTCCTGCAGGCTCCATTCCTTTCGACGACGTCTTTCTTTTCGGCTAGGCTGAGCCCTTTGAACTTCTTGCAGAAGAAGATCCTGCCTCCGTGTTTCTCATCTCCACACACGCTGCACTCCTCTTCTGCCAAACTCCTTCCTGTGGCCCTTGTGAACGCCCTCCTTTCCGGTTTGCTCGATTTCTCAGGCTCTTCTGAGACTCTTAGCTGCTCCAACCTCTCGAAGACTGCTTCTTGCTCCTTTAGGAACTTTAAGAGAGCATTAAAGCGACCATCAGCTTTGACACCGTTCACGGGTTTGGTTTCGAATTTGAGCCAGTCCATCTTCACACTGTCAGGTAGTTTGCTCTCTATAGTTTCCATCGCCAGCGGATTCTTTATGGCAACGGTATTTCCGAGATCCGTCAGATCGGTCAGGGCCTTCTCCACAGCTTGAATCAAATCAATTGTCTTTCTTGTTTGGTTTCCTTTCACCGCTGGAAACTTCTCCAACTCCCTGATTATCTGAATCGCGATGGTAGTCTTGTTCCCAAACCGGTTCTCCAGGACCCTGAACATTTCTCCTGCCGTATCATAGCCCGAAAGTCTGAGGTCTTTGTCGATTTTTTCTTCCACGCTGTCTAGGAGCTGGAATTTTTTCACTTCCGGTGACTCTGACGGATCTCCCTGCCGCTGCAGACTTTCCCAGTCTCTTCGCCAACGGTGGAAGTCTCTCATGCAACCGCTGAACGTTGGTAGTCTTGTTGGTTGGAGGCGCACTCTCGGTTTGGCTGCTGCTTGCGCGCCTCCCGCTCCCAGGCTTGCCATACTGGCGCTATGTGCTTCCTCCCATGTTTTCCGCTGAGCTTTAGCTAGCTCAGCACGCTCTTCTTCGGCCGCTTCTGCCATCCTTTGCTGAGCTTCAGCAGCCTTTTTCCTGGCCTCCGCAGCCCTCTCCTCAGACTCGGCGCTAACTTCGGAAGCCTTTAGCCTGGCCTCGGCGGCTCTCTTCTCAGTCTCGGCGATCTCATCGGCCTCCTTTTTCCTGGCCCTGCCAAATTCTGCCAACCACCTGATCCAGAGCTCGTTTCTCTTGTCCTCCAGCACCCGTAGCCGCTTACTCATGTCACGCGTAACCCCTTCAGGGATCCACTCTTCCCAGACAGACAGCATATTTTCTGCCTTGGCGATGAGACCTTCCAAGAGTGCGTTTTGCTCCTTACCGTTGCTGTAGGTTACTCCTTCCAGGCTGATTCCCTCAGCGCTTTCATAGCTTCTTTCTGCCCGTCTAATGGTAGATACTAGCTCGGTCTCCGCATATCTCGACCAAAGGCTGGACTTGACTGCCTGTCTCACCTCTTCAACTTTGAGCTCACACTCTCTGGTTACTCTCTCTATATCTGCTTTGAGCTGCCCATCCAGTGCCTCCGCGTCATCGTTCGCTTCAGCTAGCAAGCCAGCTTCATAGTCATCATGTGCAGAAAGAACCTTTTTTGCATCATCAGAAAATGATTTCCACTCAACTTTCAGCTCATCTCGAACCATGGTTATTGCCATTCTAAGGATGTAGTTGGCTCTTTTTGTGAACGCCGTCTTCACTTTGGTCCTCTCTTTCTTTAGTGATTCCATTTTTATTGATTGACCTTGGATGCTAAGCCCTGAGCGTACCTGTATCTCCTTTTCTAACTCAAAGTCTTTCGCCCTCTCTAGCTGCCTACACTAGCTCAGAATCTTCTGCCCTGACTAGCTCAGCCTGACTAGTCTTCAGCGGCGTTACCGGGCTCACCAGGGGTCCCCCCGGGGATACCACCCAAAATAGAAAACAACACAAATAAATAAAGCGGGGAAGGTCTCACCTTCCCCCGCCGGCTTGCTACCCAGGTACGCTCAAAACTAAGCTAAAGCTTAGGTCATTAATTTAGACGGCTGCTAAATGTGATCACTGGCATCAGCAATTACGTTAGCTTCCGATGCTAACTCACGTTAGCTTTCCCTTGCTAACTCTCATAATTGCTAGCTAGCATACTAGCTTCATAGCCTACTAGCTGTGCTTACTTTAGCTAGCAGCGTTAGCTTCCTAAACTGCTAGCTGAGCCCTTACTTTAGTTAGCTACACGGACCTGAGCTAGCATGCTAGCTACAAACAGGTACGTTGTTGAAAGGGAAAGTTCACCAGCTGCTCGCTGACCCTAGCGGCCTTATGTGCGGGTTTATTACGTTTACACCAACAACATGGATACCACAACCTCTTCCAGGCGACGGTTAAGCAACTCTTCTGCCGTCGTGGTGGTTCGTAACTGTGCTGCTAATGTTGTGGTTACACCGCCCCGAGCTGCCTCCCCGGCACGTTCAAGCCACTCCCCCAGCTCGGACGTGCCGGAAACATCCGAGCGCTCGGCTCGCGCTCTGAAGAGACGAGCGCTGCACTGCACCAGGTGTTTGCCATCATCCATCAGGCACACCTGTGGCAATCAAGCAGCCTTCTACAAGAAGCCTCCCAGAACGTCTCTCAGTGCTTCGACGTACTGAACCCTGCGGTGAAGTTTGAAAAGCCCTCCAGCGTTCCTTGCATTCTGTTTAGTCCCCAGTGTCTTATCTTCGTGTCTCTGTTTCCTCCCAAGACTCTCCCTCCGCGATTTCCACGGTTCCCCGCGTCTCCCTCGTCCCCAGCGACCTTCACGTTTCTCCCCGGACCTCTCCTGCGATCTCCCCCCTTGTCCCTCTATCTGGACCCCTCCTTTCGGACTCGACTTCCCGGATCTCGGACCTGGACTTTCTCGGACAACCCCTCTTGGATCACGGACTGGACTTTCTCGCCAGGTGCACGCACATTTTTTCAACACCTCCTGATCATTTACATACCGCACCACACATAGGCTAAAAACACTCACACATAGTTATTCACGCAAACCACGGGACACCACACATAGTTTATTCACACATCCCATTAACAGAACGCCTTTTTTCACCATACATTTCCCTCTCACAATAAAACCCCCCTTTGTAGATTTTGAAGTCATCTCGTGCCTGTCTGTCTTGGGTTTCGCCACATGGGTCGGGTTCTGGTGCGCGAGCACAACAGAACGTCGAAGCCATTATGGACCCAGGCAAACCCAAGGAGCGGACGGTCCCTGTGACGCCCCAGAGCCCCGTCCCCCTAGAGGCAGTAGTAAGAAGTCACAGTTGCCAACTTGCCTCTCTCCGCTCAGAGCTTACTACTGCCTTCACCCGTGTCACCGGAGAGATCAGCGATCTTCAGTCCGGCTCCCAGGCCGCGACGAGCGCGTTAGATGCCCTCACCGCGCAGATCGCTGCACTATCCACAGCGGTCTCCAGGATGAGCGACCACCCTGCCCTGGCCTCCGGTTTCCCCGTTCCTGGTCCCGACGTTCCCCCTCCTCCGAGTCAACCCCCACTGGACCCCCGGTGCGAGCCTAACCTCCCCTGCCCCAAGGCCTTCGGTGGGGAGTTCGAGCTGTGCAGGGGTTTCCTTGGTCAGTGTGAGCTCCTGTTCAAACACCAGCCAGCCAGGTATAGGACAGGAGAGACCAAGGTAGCCCTTGTCATGTCCCTCATCACCAGCAAAGCCCTCAGCTGGGCCATAGCGGCGGTAGGCCATACCGAGCAGCTCGCCTCGGACTATGGTGCCTTCCGCCGCGAGGTCAATCTGGTGTTCGACCACCCAGCTGACGGGCAGGACGCTGCCGGCCGCCTCCATTCCATCCAACAGGGAGCCAGGTCGGTGGCAGATTATTCCCTGGAGGTAAGGATACTCGCGGCAGACAGTGGGTGGGATGACACTGCGCTCAAGAGCGCGTACAGGAGGGGGCTGAGCGAGCCCATCAAAGATCTTATCGTTCGGGACCGCCCTGCCTCCTTCAACGAGCTCGTCACCCTCGCCCTCCAGATGGACGAACGGCTGCGGGAGCGGCGCCAGGAACGCGCCCCGCGCGCTGGCCCCTCCCATAGACCAACCCCCGTCCGTCCTACCGGTGCCTTCCCTGGGTCAACGTCCCGTGGGCTCTCTCCACCCTCACACTCCCCCTCGCAACCCTGGGTGGCTTCTGGATCCAGGCCGGAGGAGGAGCCCATGCAGTTGGGTCGGTCACGGCTCCCGCTGGAAGTTAGGGAGCAGAGGATGCATGGCCACCTCTGCCTCTACTGTGGGAGGTCGGGCCACTATATCAAGGCCTGCCCGACTCGCCCAAAAAGACCCGGCTCACTAGTGAGGGGTGTCCTAGTGAGCCTGACGACCCTTCCTCAGCCCCAGCCCAAGAAGGAGCACAACCACCTTTTTCCGGTCACTCTCACCTGGGGTAACGACTCACTGTCTGTTGGTGCACTCCTGGATTCGGGGGCGGACGAGTGTTTGATGGACATCTCGCTGGCCCGGCAGGCCGGCATTCCACTCGTCCCCCTTGACACACCCCTCACAGCCCAAGCCCTAGATGGTCGTTCACTTGGTAAGATCACACACAGCACTGCTTCCCTCACCCTCACCCTTTCGGGTAATCACGTGGAAGCTATCCGTTTCTTGGTTTTGCACGCCCCCACAGCGCCCCTGGTGTTAGGAAGACCGTGGTTGGAACGGCACGATCCCTACATCTCTTGGTCTACTGGGCGGATTTTGGGTTGGAGCGTTGCGTGTCATGCCAACTGCCTTCGCTCCGCCCACTCCCCGTCCAGCGGCCTCAGACCCGTGCCTCCTCCCACGGATCTCACTGGTGTTCCTCCCATTTATCACGATTTAGCCCCTGTATTTAGTAAAGACAGAGCACTTTCCCTCCCCCCTCACCGTCCCTATGATTGTGCCATAGATCTCTTTCCCGGGGCCGCCCTTCCCACCGGTCGGTTGTATAACCTCTCCGTCCCAGAGAAGGAGGCTATGCGCAATTATATCACAGAGTCCCTGGCCTCAGGAATCGTAAGGCCCTCGTCTTCCCCGGTGGCAGTGGGCTTCTTTTTTGTGGCAAAGAAGGAGGGCAGCCTGAGGCCTTGCATAGATTATCGAATGCTAAATAACATCACGGTGAAAAATAAATATCCACTCCCCCTTATGAGTTCCACGTTCGAGCCACTCACTCACGCCACGGTGTTCACGAAGCTGGACCTGCGCAGCCCGTACCACCTGGTGCGTATCCGGGAATGGGATGAATGGAAGAAGGCCTTCAACACCCACCTAGGGTTATTTCGAGTACCTCGTTATGCCCTTCGGCCTCACCAACGCCCCGGCCGTCTTCCAGGCATTGGTCAACGACGTGCTCCGGGACATGCTGAACACGTTCGAGGTGGTGTACCTGGATGACATCCTCGTGTTTTCCAGGACTGAGGAGGAACACCACCAGCATGTCCGCCTGGTCCTCCAACAGCTGCTGGAGAACAGGCTCTTCGTGAAAGCCGAGAAGTGCGTGTTCCACTCCGCCTCCGTGGAGTTCCTTGGCCACATCGTGGAGAAGGGGCTCGTCCGCACTGACCCCAGGAAGACCCGAGCGGTGGAGGAGTGGGCACGGCCCACTAACAGGACGCAACTCCAGCGCTTCCTGGGGTTTGCAAACTTCTACCGGCGCTTCATCAGGGGGTTCAGCCGTGTGGCCGCCCCCCTCACTGCACTCACCTCCAACCTCCGCCCCTTCTCCTGGACCTCGGAGGCAGAAGCCGCCTTTTGGCCCTGAAGAGGCTGTTCACAACGGCTCCGGTGCTCGCCCACCCGGACCCGTGCAGGCAGTTCATCGTGGAGGTGGACGCATCGGACACGGGCATCGGAGACGTCCTCTCCCAGCGGTCGGAGGAGGACCAGAAGATCCACCCGTGCGCCTTCTTCTCCCGGCGTTTCAGTCCTGCGGAGAAGAATTACGACATCGGCAACAGGGAGTTGCTGGCCGTCCACGCCGCCCTAGAGGAGTGGAGACACTGGCTGGAGGGAGCAGGGCAGCCGTTCATCGTATGGTGCGATCACAAGAACCTGACCTACGTGCGGACGGCTAAGAGGCTCAACCCCAGGCAGGCGCGCTGGGCTCTCTTCTTCAGCCGGTTCGACTTCACCCTCACCTACCGCCCGGGCACCAAGAACGTCAGGGCAGACGCCCTCTCCCGTCTGTTTCCCGAGGGGTCCCCTGACGCCCCAGACACCATCCTTCCCCCGGCCCGGGTGGTGGGTGTCGTCAGCTGGGCCATCGAATCAGTGGTGAGAAGGGCCCAGCGCGCCCAGCCCGACCCAGGCAATGGACCCCGGAACCGGCTATTTGTGCCTCCCTCTGTCCGCCCCAGGTGCTGGAGTGGGGCCACTCCAGCCATCTTGCCTGCCACCCCGGTGTCTACCGAACGGCGGCCTTCATCCGCAGGGGTTTCTGGTGGCCCACCATGGAGGCAGACACCAGAGAGTTCGTGGCAGCCTGCACCACCTGCGCCCGCAGCAAGGCTCTCCATCGCCCTCCAGCAGGTCTCCTGCGCCCCCTTCCTGTCCCCGGCCGACCTTGGTCCCACATTGCCTTGGACTTCGTAACTGGCCTCCCCGTGTCCCAAGGCAATGACACCATTCTGACCATTGTCGACCGGTTTTCCAAGGCCGTCCACTTTGTTGCCCTCACCAAACTCCCCTCTACAGCCGAGACGGCGGACCTTCTCGTCTCCCACGTCGTCCGACCCCATGGGATTCCCCTGGACATTGTCTCTGACCGTGGTCCCCAGTTCACTTCGAAGGTATGGCAGGCCTTCTGTAAGGGGATTGGGGCCACGGTCAGCCTCTCCTCCGGGTATCACCCCCAGACCAATGGGCAGGCAGAGCGGGCCAATCAAGCCCTGGAGGCGGCTTTGCGTTGCGTTACCACCAGCAACCCCGCCTCCTGGAGCAAGTACCTGCCCTGGGTGGAGTACTCGCTCAACTCCATGGAGAGTTCGGCTACCGGTTTGTCCCCCTTCGAGTGTTCTCTTGGCTATCAACCCCCTCTGTTCCCCCATCAGGAGTTGGAGGTGGCGGTCCCGTCCACGAGGTTTGGAAGACCGCCCGGGCCGCTATGTTGCGAGCTACAGAGCGGCCCCGGCGCAGCGCCAACCGGCGGAGAGTGCCGGCTCCAGCTTATCGACCTGGCCAGAAGGTATGGCTCCTGGCCCGGGACCTGCCCTTCCCTACCCTCAACCGGAAGCTGGCTCCCCGCTACGTCGGTCCCTACACCATCGACCGCATCGTCAACCCTTCGGCGGTGCGTCTCCATCTCCCTACCTCACTCAAGATCCATCCCGTCTTCCATGTCTCGCGCCTCAAACCGGTAGCCACCAGCCCCCTGTCCAAGCTCCTCCACCCCCCAGGGTCCTCGATGGTGGTGACATGGTCTGGGATGTCGACCAGCTGCTCGCCGTACGCCGCCGGGGGCGTGCGTAACAATACCTGGTGGACTGGGTTGGCTATGGGCCCGAGGACCGCAGCTGGGTTCCCCGGTCCTACCTGGCCGACCTTGCACTCCTGGAGGAGTTCTATCGGGCCCACCCCAACGCCATCGGACGGTCGCCCGGTGTCTCCCGTAGGAGGGGGGGTCCTGTTGTGCTTACACCGCCCCGAGCTGCCTCCCCGGCACGTTCAAGCCACTCCCCCAGCTCGGACGTGCCGGAAACATCCGAGCGCTCGGCTCGCGCTCTGAGGAGACGAGCGCTGCACTGCACCAGGTGTTTGCCATCATCCATCAGGCGCACCTGCGGCAATCAGGCAGCCTTCTACAGGAAGCCTCCCAGAACGTCTCTCTGTGCTTCGACGTACTGAACCCTGCGGTAAAGTTCTGACAAGCCCTCCAACGTTCCTTACATTCTGTTTATTCCCCAGTGTCTTATCTTCGTGTCTCTGTTTCCTCCCAAGACTCTCCCTCCGCGATTTCCACGGCTCCCCGCGTCTCCCTCGTCCCCAGCGACCTTCACGTTTCTCCCCGGACCTCTCCTGCGATCTCCCCCCTTGTCCCTCTATCTGGACCCCTCCTTTCGGACTCGACTTCCCGGATCTCGGACCTGGACTTTCTCGGACAACCCCTCTTGGATCACGGACTGGACTTTCTCGCCAGGTGCACGCACATTTTTTCAACACCTCCTGGTCATTTACATACTGCACCACACATAGGCTAAAAACACTCACACATAGTTATACACGCAAACCACGGGACACCACACATAGTTTATTTACACATCCCACTAACAGAACGCCTTTTTTCACCATACATTTCCCTCCCACAATAAAACCTCCCTTTGTAGATTTTGAAGTCATCTCGTGTCTGTCTGTCTTGGGTTTCGCCATACGGGTCAGGTTCTGGTGCGCGAGCATAACAGTTACCTCCCCGCAGTAGCGGCTACTCTCCTCCGACGGTCCTTTTCTCTACGAACTCATCCCAGCCCTTGGTTCATGGTTTTCCCTTGTAAAGTTTCCCCGTGGAAGTATCCTGCCGTGTTCCCGTTCGGATTACCCGCGATTTTTTTTCCCCCTTGGACTTTCCGTTTTTTCCTTGTCGCTCATTGCCTTCCTATGTTTGACTATTTGTACGCGTAAGGAATAAAGCACGCCAGTTTTCGGCTAACCCCATCTCTGTCTGGTGTCGTGCGCTTGGGGTCTTCCACAAACCCTAAAAAGAACATTATCACACATGTTTTTACTCTCTCAAATTTCACCAGACGCCTTAACAAAAGAAGACAAAATTAAATTGTATGAGTCACAAGAGAAACTTGATGTGATCTATAAAAGAAGGGCAGAAGGAGCGTTTATTAGATCGCGGACACAATGGCTAGAAAAGGGTGAACAGAACTCTGCATATTTTTTCAAACTAGAAAAATATCGTGCAAAAATTAATACCATGAATGAACTAAAAATTAATGATAAAATAACAGATGACCCAAAACTAATATCTGATTTTTGTTCTACTTTTTATAAAAACCTGTACACATCTGAATACTCTGAAGATAATACTCAAACGTTCCTGAATTCACTACAGCATACCTCTCGACTTAAAGACTCTGAAAAAGATCTTTGTGATCTCCCCTTATCACTAACAGAGGTTAGCAACTGTATTAATTGTTTAAAGGAGAACAAATCTCCGGGAACAGATGGCTTATCTTCTGAATTCTATAAATTGTTTTAACAGCAGATGGCACCATTTCTTCTACAAGTGTTTAATGAAAGCCTATCATCCAGTTGTTTACCTGCAAGTATGACTCAAGGTTTAATTACATTAATTCCTAAACCACGCAAAGATCCGCTTTATATTGACAACTGGCGCCCAATCTCTCTTCTAAATAATGTGTAACGACCCTCACTTGTGCAAGTGTTCGTGATAGAGATTCAGACCAGGGGTTCCTGACAGTGGCTTTTATTGCCTGCATTCACAAATAAAACAACAATCCGTGAGATTTCTGCTGCAACGCGACTGCATACAAGTCTAAAATAGCATAAAACCACAATAAGAACAATGCTCTCCATAACGCACAGCGCAGCGTGGTTGCCGCCAAAATTATACTTTAACTCGGTTAAAACACTTACAAATCACTTTCTATCGTTACTTTTCGAGAGCATCAGTTAGTACAACTTACTATATACATTTATATCCAACCCATAGTTTGCAAAGAAAACATGTTCATTTATTAAAATATCAAATTATTCACGGAGCGCTCCCAAAGCCTGCTTACCTCCAGCGGAGATGGTCTAGCTCTCAGGTACTGGTAGCGCAAATGCCCAAAATGTGTCAAAGCGAAAGTAAATAGACAAATAGTCGCGCAGCCTCATATTTAACCTTCGTGAATGCGGTACAACATCTGGGGTTTACACAAACCATCAAAAAGCATTGGATTACAATAACATGTTAAAATACAAATTTTGGGAGAATTCACTTTATCTGAGTGAGGTCATTTTCAACTCTGTTACACCCACCCCCACTGAATTCTGGACAAAATTATACACATGTTTGCAAACTATAGCTATGATTCATCTGGTGTCATGGGACTACACACAAGAAGACCGACTCTAGAAGTATCCTTTAAGGATGCGGTGGACAGAGAGCGACGTCAAAAACTCTCCAACCAACCACCGGTTATAGAATGCCTTACACATTCTACACTTGCCTAAAAACTGCCAATACACATAGAAGTAGGTATAAGTGTTCACCTAGTACCGCACTTCTAAGGACATTAGAAAGATCTGTAAAAAAAGAAAAAACAAAGAGACTTATGCCCTAAGAGCTTGAACTACAGCGCTGCATACAGTCTGAACATTCTGCCGCAGTCGTCTAGTGACATCTCGTCCAGCTATCGTGTAAAGGAGCCTGTTAACTGGTCGAACGACACGACCCAGACGTGTAGTGCGGTGTGGTGCAGACTCAGGCAGTTCAGTGGGTGCAACAGTATGTGCAGCGTCACTTACAGAGTCAGAAGTAGCTGTAGACAAAACTGTGTGATGGCCACTAACGGTCGAGGTGTCATCCCTATCAACAGTGTCATCAGTGAGTGAGGCGTGAGGGAGTTCAGAGTGTGAGTCTGGGACCTTGTCAGTCAACACGTCGTTAGTAAAGTCAGTAGAAGGCTCCCTAGCACCTCCTTCAGGAAACTGTTGACTTGGGGTGTTGTTCAGGTGACTGATCCATTCTCTGGTTCTTTCCTCAGACGCAGGCAGGATATCTGAGTAATTTTCAGGTTCAGGGACGCTCACAAGACTGTGCACATCATCAACTCCACATTGAGTCTCATCCTGCTGAACGGACACTTGAGTCTGAGTGTGCTCTGATGTAGCTTGACCTGAGGCCATGGAATGGACAGAGACGGAGGACTGGACGGAGGACATCGAGAGACCAGACTGAGAAGACTGTGGCACATCTTGAATAGTGCGTTTGGGGATTCAGCTCAGTCAGTGTAAACAATAGACTCCCATCGGTCAGCAACTTTTCTCTTTCCTCTCTCTTTCTCATTAGCCACAAGCACTCGGTCTCCAATTTCAATTGTCGGTCCTTTCGCTTTCCTGTTATACAGTCTTGCCTGTCTGTTCTGTTCCTTTGTCACATGCTCTTGAGCAATTAGCATGGCTTCCTTAAGGTCCTCAGACAACTTCGTGACATATCTGCCAAAGTCGGTCACATCAGGGTCAGTCAAGATGTTTCCAAACAGGATATCTACTGGAAGACGGGGCACCCTTCCAAACATCAGGTAAAATGGTGCATATCCTGTTGTCTCATGGGCAGTGCAATTGTACATGAATGTGAGAGTTTGTAAACATCTGGGCCAGTCTTGCTTTGATTCTGAGGGAAGAGCTCTGATCATATCGCCCAGCGTTCGATTAAAACGTTCGACGCTGCCATTTCCCATCGGGTGGTATGGAGTAGTATGGGACTTTCGCACACCAGATAGCTGTAGAAGTTCAGCGATCAACTCGCTTTCAAAGCTTGGACCCTGGTCACTGTGGATCCTCTCAGGGAATCCATAGACGCAGAAATACTTCTCCCACAGGACTTTCGCTACTTGTTTGGCTGATTGATCCCTGCAGGCAAAGGCCTGAGCCAATCTGGTAAAATGGTCAGTCATTACTAAAACATCCACAGATTTGTTGTGCGACTCTTCAGCTGACCAGAAATTAATGCATACAAGTTGCAGTGGTCTGGAAGTGACAATACTTTCAAGAGGAGCTCTTCCTACAGGCTCGGCCATTTTGCTCACTATACAACGCTGACAATGACGAACGTATTCTCTCACATCTCTGTCCATGTGCAGCCAAAAAAATCTCTGTCTGGCAATGCTCATGGTTCTTGACTGACCTTGATGACATGCACTGTCATGCACTCCTTTCAAGACATTAGTCTTCAGACAATCAGGAACAACAAACTGATGGCGTCTTGTCTTCGAAATTTGATCACGTGACACTCTGTACAAGACGTCATCACTCAGAACAAACTTTTCCCAGTGTTTCAGCAGCCTCATGACTTGACTCGACTCCTGTGCTCTTTCCCGTCTGGATGGTCTCCGAGACCTCTCCACAAAAAAAACGAATGCGAGACAACGTACTATCTCTAGATTGTGCATCAGATCTCCAGCAGTAAAGGCAGGCAGGCTGGGCAAACCGTCAGGAATGAGCTGGGGTAGGTGACGCACAAGGGCTGTCGCACGCGTCCTTGCTCCAGAGGCCCATTCAGTGTGTGACTGGATAACAGCAGAGACTTCCTGTGTGGATAAAGACTGAGCTGACATAGGAAGGGACTGGGTATTTGTGGCTACAAGACGTGATTGCTTCTCTGCCATTACAGACTGGTTGGTTGACTCTCTGAAGGTCTGTTGAATAGCTGTGTCAGACAAAACAGCAGCTTCTTTGGTGAGGTCATGAAGTGGTTCACTGACCAGTCTGCGACCGACACTTTTGCAAGAAGGGACACGGCTGAGAGCGTCAGCAACAACATTTCTTGGGCCTGGCACATATTTGATGTCAAAATTGTAACTGGCTAATTTTGACACCCATCCCTGCTCACAACAGTCAAGTTTAGGTTTAGTCATAATATCAGTCAATGGATTATTGTCAGTCCACACAGTAAAGTCGTGGCCTTTCAACCAGTGGCTAAACTTGACACAAACTGACCACTTCAGTGCAAGAAACTCTAATCGATGGGCTGGATAGTTCTTCTGTGACCGAGTTAAGGACTTGCTAGCAAATGCAATTGGTCTAGCCACTGAGTCACCTTCACGCACTTGAGATAAAACGGCCCCAAGGCCATCCAACAAGGCGTCTGTAGACAGCAAAAACGGTTGACAAAAGTCTGGGTGGGCCAAAACAACGGAATCTATGAGGGCCTGTTTGAGTTCAGCAAATGCCCTATCATGGTCAGTAGTCCAGTCGGTTGACTCACTACAGCACACCTAGGTTTTCGGCCTTTCTTCTGTTTCTGACCAGCCAGCAGTGAGAACAGGGGCTTCGCAAGGGCTGAGTATCCTGGGATGAAGTGCTGATAAAAATTTAGCATGCCAAGAAAAGATCGCACACGTTTCTCAGATGGTGTCACTCCATCCGCTTCCATCAAGTCAGTCACAGTCACACTGCTTATGCTCTCAACTTTGCCTGGGTCAGTTGAAACTCCACGCTCGTCAACAATATGGCTAAGGAATTCGACAGACTTCCTCAAAAAGTAGCATTTCTTAGGTGCCAATTTCAAGTTGTGGGCACGGAGTCTTTTGAACACCATTTCAAGACGTGCAAGGGCAGAACTTTCATCAGGAGCAAAAATCAAAATAACATCTAAATAGCATAACAGACTTAGATAATTTTGATCACCAAAAATGGAAGTCATCTTTCTCATGAAACTCCCTGGACTGTTACAGAGCCCCTGTGGCAGCCTGTTGTATTCGTAAAGCCCCATAGGTGTAGTGAACGCTGAATACTTCCTGTCATCCTCATGTAAGGACATGTTATAAAATCCTGAAGTCAAGTCCATTGTGCTGAACAGTGAATTGCCACCAAGTGCTGCCAAGCAATCGGCCTGATGTGGCAGAGGGTGAGCGTCCTTCAAAGTCCTCTTGTTCACCCACCTGAAGTCAGTACACACACGCAAATCACCATTCTTCTTCCAGATAAGGACTAATGGTGAGGCATACTCGCTTGTTGACTTTCGAATGATCTCTTTTTCTTCCATTTCACTTAAGACCTGACGTAGTTTTTGATACTGGCTTGGTGGCACACGTCTGAAAGGGAGTCTGAATGGCTTTTGGCCAATCAAGTGGATTCTGTGGACAAACTCTTCTGCTTTGCCGCAGTCAAGGTGGTTGCGTGAGAAGACATCCTGGTAGTGAACAATAAGTTTGGACAACTTGTCTTTACAGTCCGATGACGCATCACACAGGCTGATGTCCAGCTCACTCAGGCCAATGGACTCTAGATTCTCCCCAGCACATCTTGCATCAGGACAGACAGGAGTAGCAGGCACGGTGGAAGCGCTCTGATGACCACTGACTAGGTCTAAATCTTCCAAAGCGACACAGGGCATCAGGACAGCAAGCTTAGCGTTACGTCTCAAAAACAAAGGCTTTTCAGAGACATTCATCACTTTCAAAGGAACCCATCCATCTGCCCACAGGGGTGTGACAACTCTGGCGACCATCAGTCCTTTGGGTGCAGACCGTGCTGACGTAGGCTCTGTCATCACCGCATTACCAGGAGAAACATGTGTGAGTTTTGGCAGCTTTCCCCACAGAAGGTATTCACAGCCGGGTTGAAGGCAAGTGGCCGAGTTGCAACGTACTGTGCCTATCTTGTCAGGCATTTCACCAGCGCCCCATCTATGCAAGCCAGCTAGCATGGAGAGAAAATGTTCGGTTTCAGTGTTGGTAGAGGACGGTGCAGAAACTGCTGTCCAGTACGTACTACACTTCTTTGACTCACACAGTATGTGTTTGATCACATTGGTTCCGATAATTAGGTCATCATGTTGTCCTTCAACTACAATCGTCGGCACAATCATTTTGCAGTCATTAACTTCCATGTTAATGTAAAAGGTTGACTTCGGGTGCACTCGTCGACCACCGACACCAATGAGAGTCACATCGGTGGAGAATCTCTCTGCTTCACACACTGCCCCAACAGAGAGCAGGTTACGCATAGCAGTATCACTGACTGTACATGCCATTGAGCCACTATCTAGCATACCCCCAAGAGTCACTTTGCCGCCCACCTTCACTGGTATGTAAAATAAGCTGTCACTGCCACCCACAGTCTGAGTGTTTTGATACACAATGTTTGTTGACTGAAATTGAGAAAAATTGAGAAAATTAAAAGTTGAATCAAAAATATCGGTGTCTAGCGAGTGGGAGGATTCTTTATGACCTGTATTGCCTCCCTCTGAATACAGGTCAGCTAGTTTCCCGAAGCCGGGCTGAGTTGGGGCGGGGCATTGTTTGGACAGTGCTGCCTTGAGTGACCAGGGGCCAGACACTTGAAACAGAGATGGTCAGATTTGCAGTGAAACAAGGTGGAGTGATTAACATCTCCACAAACTCTACATGGCGGTGCGCTGAAAGGGCTGGGGCGTTTCTGACTACGCTCAGGATTGCGCGGCTCCACCCTGGCCAAGACTCTCTCAAGCATGCTCATCATGCGGCCAAGGACTCCATCATCAGGCTGCTGAGCATTCTGTGGCGGCGGGACGTGCTGTCGTCGCTGGACGTTCTGCTGGACACATGCAGAGTCGGAGCATGAGCTGGGAGTCTGAAACAAAGACGTGGCATGAGAACATGGTGGACAAGTTGACTGGGGGTCCATCCGATGAGAATCAGATTGAGCGCAGGTGTTTGAATCATTGTCGAACACAGCTGCAGGGTGACTTTTCAGCTGTGGGACACTGTAAGATGTTGCAGACGCACCCCATTCCCTTTGATACTCATCTATCCTGAGCTGGATGTCTTTAGAGGTCCACTCACTGACAGGCTTGCATTTCAAAATTGAGGAAAGCTGCGGATCAGGGCAGTGCTTCGCGAACATTTGTGCCACCTCTCCACTTATGTTCTCCATTCTCCTACCCTGACGGTGCAGTCCCTCATCAGCTGTGTCTGCTACTTTGTTTAGTCTGATCCAGTAGTCGACTGGATTTTCTTTTGGATTGGGCAGTGTGGTGTAAAAATCTTGCAATGGAAGTGATGATGAGGACTGACTGAAATATCGCTTTAGAATGTCATACATGAGATCTGGGTTCTGCTTCACATCAAGTGTGTCATCACTCCTCAGAGCTACTTTGACCACATCTCTTGCCTTTCCTAAAAGCCTTCTTTGTATCTCATCCGCCTGTCCAGCTGTTGTGTAAGACTGTTTCCTAAGGTGAGCTTTTGTCATGACTATCCATTCCTGAACAGAGTACTTGTCAGAACTATTTCCCCTAAAAGTCACAGGTTCACGTTCAGTCTTGACATGAACTACTACCGGCATTGTGTTTTGTTGTGTAGGGCCTGAAGTCAGAACAGTCGCTGGTTTGTCAGTCAAAGGTGTATCATGTGTATTAGTACGATCAGTAAGTCCAGAAGAGAAAAGTCTAGCTGCAATGGAGTTACCTATTTGCTCTCCCAGTTGGCCTACCATATCAGTCAGGCGTTGCATGGCAATGCTATCATTCACCGGAGTAGAAGTCTGTGCATCCACTCTCAAAAACTGTTCACTAGGAGACCAGCCCGGGCTCACACTATGCCCCCTGTCCCAAACATCACTAACATGTTCTTGAAGACCACCTGCACTCTCACATCCATACCCACTAGACAATGTGTTAGCATTCAGACCATTAAACTGAGCACCCCTGCCCCTATTCACGGAGAAGCCTTTAAACCCATTGACCTGACTGTTATTTCCCTCAACCATGATACCTTTAGAAACATAAAATTAGAAAAAGAAATAATAATAAAACTAGAAATGACAAATGCAGAAAATTGCTGTCACACCACCTGGAAAATACTGAACACTAAACTGTAGTGTGATGTGAGAAAAATATTTCTAAATATAGTAATATAGTACACTGAAATTAAAGAGAAATGGCTAGACAATGTACAGTGTAGTTACACTTCCTCGTATCAAAACTACCATGGATATATCTTAAATGCAGTGTTAGAGTGTCCCCTAGCGGTCATATACGGAATCACCAGAAAAATCACGCTGCACATTCCAGGAAGACAGCGCAGCGCAGCACCTTCGGAGATCTGCTTGCGGAGCTGATCCAATTGATCCAGAAGAAGTCACGGCACCAGTTTAACGACCCTCACTTGTGCATGTGTTCGTGATAGAGATTCAGACCAGGGGTTCCTAACAGTGGCTTTTATTGCCTGCATTCACAAATAAAACAACAATCCATGAGATTTCTGCTGCAACGCGACTGCATACAAGTCTCCAGCGGAAATGGTCTAGCTCTCTCGTGCATGAGCTAGCGAACAATGTTTCTCCTGGCTAACCTCGTGCGTTGCATAGCATACTAAACTTACATGGAAATCAGAATGCACAACTCATTAATCTTCGTGTAAACAAAAGTACAAAACAAACCAAACAAAAGGACTGACAGCACCGGCATAGCGCACTGAGTGATCGTATAGTTTTAACATAGAAATTCTTGACTCTTGCAATATCATAACCAAGTTCTTGCACATTTACATTATACATAAACCACGTACCTGCATTCACAAATAAAACAACAATCCATGAGATTTCTGCTGCAACGCGACTGCATACAAGTCTAAAATAGCATAAAACCACAATAAGAACAATGCTCTCCATAACGCACAGCGCAGCGGGGGTGCCGCCAAAATTATACTTTAACTCGGTTAAAACACTTACAAATCACTTTCTATCGTTACTTTTCGAGATCATTAGTTAGTACAACTTATATACATTTATATCCAACCCATAGTTTGCAAAGAAAAACATGTTCATTTATTAAAATATCAAATTATTCACGGAGCGCTCCCAAAGCCTGCTTACCTCCAGCGGAGATGGTCTAGCTCTCTCAGGTATGGATAGCGCAAATGCCCAAAATGTGTCAAAGCGAAAGTAAATAGACAAACAGTCACGCAGCCTCATATTTAACCTTAGTGAATGCGGTACAACATCTGGGGTTTACACAAACCATCAAAAAGCATTGGATTACAATAACATGTTAAAATACAAATTTTGGGAGAATTCACTTTATCTGAGTGAGTGCTGTGCTTACACCACCCCGAGCTGCCTCCCCGGCACGTTCAAGCCACTCCCCCAGCTCGGACGTGCCGGAAACATCCGAGCGCTCAGCTCGCGCTCTGAGGAGACGAGCGCTGCACTGCACCAGGTGTTTGCCATCATCCATCAGGCACACCTGTGGCAATCAGGCAGCCTTCTACAAGAGGCCTCCCAGAACGTCTCTCAGTGCTTCGACGTACTGAACCCTGCGACTCTCCCTCCACGATTTCCACGGCTCCCCGCGTCTCCCTCGTCCCCAGCGACCTTCACGTTTCTCCCCGGACCTCTCCTGCGATCTCCCCCCTTGTCCCTCTATCTGGACCCCTCCTTTCGGACTCGACTTCCCGGATCTCGGACCTGGACTTTCTCGGACAACCCCTCTTGGATCACGGACTGGACTTTCTCGCCAGGTGCACGCACATTTTTTCAACACCTCCTGGTCATTTACATACCGCACCACACATTGGCTAAAAACACTCACACATAGTTATTCACGCAAACCACGGGACACCACACATAGTTTATTCACACATCCCACTAACAGAACGCCTTTTTTTCACCATACATTTCCCTCCCACAATAAAACCTCCCTTTGTAGCTTTTGAAGTCATCTCGTGTCTGTCTGTCTTGGGTTTCGCCACACGGGTCAGATTCTGGTGCGCGAGCTTAACAGTGAGGTCATTTTCAACTCTGTTACAAACGACTATAAAATATTGGCCATGATTCTTGCTAGAAGAATCAAGAAAGTTCTAGATTCCATGATTGATGAAGCACAATCAGGATTCATGCCTAATAGACACATCACCAACAATATTAGACTAGTTTTAGATGTACTTGATTACTCACACCTCATTTCTGATAACAGCTTTTTGCTCTTCTTAGACTTCTTTAAAGCCTTTGACACGGTGGAACATACTTTTCTCTTTCATTCGTTAAAGAAATTTGGTTTTGGGGACTTTTTTTGCAATACAATTAAAACCCTTTACAGTAATGCCAACTGTCGGGCTTCCGGTTTGGTCATGAGGAGATAGGCAGCAGTAAAGAGGAGCTCCCGGTCAAAATAAGAAAGAAATTGTGTAAAGCTCCTAAAATAGTCTGAATAGGGCATGAATAAGAATACAAGGGGCCAATAAAGAGACAAAATGCCCAATCCGCCAAAAAGCGACGCACAAAATAAGAAAAAGACGACGGCGATGCCAAAAGAAACCAACGAGGTCCCCGTGCTAGCAGCTAACGCTAGCAGTGACGAGCAGCCTAGCTGGGTGGCTAAGTTTCAAGCTAGCATGCAGACTAGCTTAGCTTGTATGCAAGTTAAAATGGATGCTAGCCAGCAAACCTTGGCAACTAAACTGGACAAGATAAGTAAGCAAATGGATGACGCTCTGAAAGGAGTTCGAGACGAAATGGCAAGATTGAGAGAGGAAATGGGCCAAATCAGAACGGAGACGACGCAGAGCCTGGATAGCTACAGGGAGGAAACGAGCAACAGAATCGCGGCTGTTGAGGTGGATATTCGTGATCAACGGAAAGACATGGGCTTGGTAGAGGAACGCGTGGGAGAGACAGAGGAATGGAACACCGAGGCTCAAGACGCTATCACAGCTCTGATGGAACAACAAGCCAGACTCCAGGAAAAATTGACAGACCTCGAAGGAAGATCAAGAAGAAACAACATCCGTATTTGGGGAGTTAAAGAAGGACTTGAGGGGAACTCGGCTAAAAAATATATCGACGAGCTAATTCACAAGGAGCTAGATCTGCCTGGTGGCGAGGAGCTACAGATCCAGAGAGCACACAGGGCACTGGCCCCCAGACAGAAAACAAGCCAGCGAGAGCAATCATTGTGAACTTTCTGAGCTTTGATGTCAAAGAGAACATCCTCAAGACGGCATGGAAGAAGAACGTGCAGGTGGCCGAGCAACGAGTCACATTTGATCATGATTATCGTGCGGAGGTAGCAGCTAAGCGTCGGGACTACGCCGGTCTTAAAAAGATTCTCAAAGAAAAGGGATTCCGGTTCCAATCACCCATGGCCACGCTGAGGATCCACTGGAACGATGGAACCAAGGTCTACGACAACCCACAGGAGGCAGCCAGGGCGATGCGACAGAGAGGATTGGAGGTACCAGTTCAGAGAGAGGAAAGACCAACGCTGATGCAGAGAGCGGAAGCAATACGCAAGTGGACCAGGGTCGGGAGACGAGAGCGCGGAGATCCCCCCGGTACGTGAACAACGAGAGACCCCAATTGAGGGATGGGGTGAATATTGAGAGATGGGATGGGAGCGTGATCTATGTGTCCATTGATGGCACTTGGAACTAGTACTGAGAAAGAACATGACATACTTATAATTGCTTGCCATCCTCGACTCGAGACTTTTATGGGTGAGTAAGAAAAGTTTGAAATAGCAAGTGCACGTTTACTTTTGTAGGATAACATTTATAAGGACACCAAGCGACGGTCGCAAAGGCTGAAGGAGCCTACAACTGAGTGCAAAGGATATTTTTTTTGGTTAACGTCATGTTATTGGATCTGGTTTTGATACCCACAATGTTCAGACTGTTTGATAAATTTAACTTTGAACCACAAGTTTTGACCGGGAGCTACGGAGTTTAGCATGATAATGTTGGACAATTATAGTGAGCTTGGGAGACCCATTGCAATGGACGTCTTCGCCACTTGGGGTGGCCCTTTCACTAGGAAAGGTTTTACCCCCTGCCCACCAACAGGGGGAAGGGGTATAGATTTTAAAACCCCGTTTACCTTGGAAGACCAAACCTTTTTCTTTGCGTTTATTTGTTGAGTTTAGCAGTTGCTATTGATTTATTGTGTGTTTCTTGACATGTGGGGAACTGAGGGAGGGCTTTTTGTGGAGCTGTACAATGAATAGGGGTATACAAATGGTGTCTTTAAATGTTAATGGAATGAACAACCCAGTCGAAAGGGCCAAGGTATTAGCAAAATTTAGGAAGGAGGGAACCGTGGTCATATTTCTACAAGAAACTCACTTGTCGTCACAAGAGCACGACAAACTAAAACGGTTTGGATATGATAATGCATTCCACAGTTCATTCAAACAGACCAATAGGAGAGGAGTAGCCACCTTAATCAAGAATTCTGTGAAATTTGACGTAACTAAGGAGATATGCGATAACGAGGGGAGGTATGTAGTGGTTAAGGGGAGGATGGAAGGGCTTATGGTCACGTTACTCAATGTCTATTGTAACCAGGTTAAAATTAATGTTTTTATTTTGTTTTGTTTGAGTATGAAATATCACCAAATCCTGTCTGTGTGCTGTTATTTGTGTTTACTACATTTTATTTTATGTCATTATTTACTTTTATGTATGTTTTACAACGACCGTCATATACATGTACTGTCGCTTTAAGAGAGAGGTCTTGTGGGTACACGGAAGAGGGAACGCGGGAGAGGCCATTTTTTTGTTTTGTGGGAGGAGTCTCAAGCAGCGATTGAGCCGAGTCACGCGTGTTTCTTACCGTAGGACAGTTTTGCTGGTTGAGGAGAACGTAACCTTGAGTATCCCTGTAAGAAGATACTGCAAGCTGTGGGATAAAATACTTGTTTATCCTTTCTTACATCGGAGTCCCGTGGACGGTTTCTCCTTCTAACGCACACGAGTGAAGTCCGGGCAGTGGTTGAACTTCGACCCCCACGTCCGTAAGAAACACCGCTCCCGCTGGAGGACTGGACGTTTGTCGAAGGGTTTGAAACCAAAATAAATGGCAAGGTGGGCCAAATAGAGTCCTGTGTGTCCCCCCCTCCTTCCTTGATCATGATGATGATGAGAGACTGAGGGCCCCCCACAACACCTGGGGCCCCACCGAAAATAGAACACAACGCAGAGCTAATGATGAGAGTGACGGGCGTGCAGCAGGCTGACCAGCAAAGAACAGCATAGGACTGCCCCCGTTACACTATGCACCACAAGATAGTGATAAGAAATTCTTGGAGACTATATTTGATATCATAACAGAGGAAACAGAAGGTACTCTTATATGCGCAGGAGACTTCAATGTGGTACTCAATCATAAATTAGACACTACAAGTACAAACAGGAGTAGGGTGCATATTAGTAGATACATAAACATACAACTGTCAGAATTAGGAATTATGGATGTGTGGAGAGATATGCACTTACTAGACAGGGATTACACTCATTACTCGCATCGACATTCAACCTACTCTAGGATCGATTACTTTTTTATGACAGCAGGGGACCGATACAGGGTGGAGGAATGCAGAATAGGGGTAACGGACCTGTCGGACCATAGTGCTATATACCTGACAGTGGACCTGAACAGCAGGAGGAGGAAGACTGAGTGGAGAATGAATGTAGGACTATTAAACAATAAGGAATTGGTAGAAGAGATAAAACAAGATATGATTACATACAGAGAGGAGAATGATAATGGAGAAGTGGATCCGACTATTTTGTGGGATGCACTAAAATCCGTAATCAGAGGGAAATTAATAGCACAAGCATCTCTCCTCAAACGAGCCGGACTGGAACTCTATCAGAACTTAATCGGGCAATTTAAAAAACTAGAAGAACATCACAAAAAACTGAATACCACCGAGACGCTAGAGAGGGTTAAGGAAGTCAGAGGGAAGATTGATCAGTTACTATTGACAGAAGTAGAGAAGAAAGCCAGATTTGTGAAGCAGTCTTATTATGAGGGAGGGCTGAAAGCAAGTAGATTATTAGCCAGACGAATTAGGATGCAACAAAAGTTAAACACTGTCCATAAAATTAGGGACCCCATGACTGATGAGCTAGTAAGAGAACCAGAGGACATAGAAAGGGTGTTTGTCGATTATTACAAAGCATTGTACAAACAACCTACAGCAGCAGGGCCAGATAGGATGAAGGAATTTTTAGATGGTCTGGAACTGCCATCAATAGGAAGAATACAAAATAGCCTCCTGACATCTGATATAACAGAAGAGGAATTAGAGGAAGCAATAAGTAAACTGAAAAATGGCAAATAGGCAGGTAGCGATGGATTTCCATCAGAGTTTTACAAGGTATTCAGACAGGAGCTGAGCCCAATATTGATGGCATCATTAAGATATACCATGAAAGAGGGCAAAACTCCCCCTTCTTGGAAAGAAGCTAACATCACCACAATTCCTAAAGAAGGGAAGTGTTGTGGTTACACCGCCCCGAGCTGCCTCCCCGGCACGTTCAAGCCACTCCCCCAGCTCGGACGTGCCGGAAACATCCGAGCGCTCGGCTCGCGCTCTGAGGAGACGAGCGCTGCACTGCACCAGGTGTTTGCCATCATCCATCAGGCACACCTGTGGCAATCAGGCAGCCTTCTACAAGAAGCCTCCCAGAACGTCTCTCAGTGCTTCGACGTACTGAACCCTGCGGTAAAGTTCTGACAAGCCCTCCAGCGTTCCTTGCATTCTGTTTATTCCCCAGTGTCTTATCTTCGTGTCTCTGTTTCCTCCCAAGACTATCCTTCCGCGATTTCCACGGCTCCCCGCGTCTCCCTCGTCCCCAGCGACCTTCACGTTTTCTCCCCGGACCTCTCCTGCGATCTCCCCCCTTGTACCTCTATCTGGACCCCTCCTTTCGGACTCGACTTCCCGGATATCGGACCTGGACTTTCTCGGACAACCCCTCTTGGATCTCGGACTGGACTTTCTCGCCAGGTGCACGCACATTTTTTCAACACCCCCTGGTCATTAACATACCGCACCACACATAGGCTAAAAACACTCACACATAGTTATACACGCAAACCACGGGACACCACACATAGTTTATTTACACATCCCACTAACAGAACGCCTTTTTTCACCATACATTCCCCTCCCACAATAAAACCCCCCTTTGTAGATTTTGAAGTCATCTCGTGTCTGTCTGTCTTGGGTTTCGCCACACGGGTCAGGTTCTGGTGCGCGAGCATAACAGAAAGGACAAAGAACTGTGCAGTAGTTTCAGACCAATATCCATACTGAATGTAGATTATAAAATATACACCTCCATACTGTCAAAGAGGTTTGGGACATTCATGACCGATGTTGTTGATAAGGACCAGTCTGGCTTTATAAGAGGAAGGCAAACGCAGGACAACATAAGGAAGACTATTCATATTGTGGAAGAGACACAGAGGAGCGGAGAGAGTGCAGTCCTGGTGAGCTTAGATGATGAAAAGGCATTTGACTGTGTAAGCTGGTCATACCTTTTCATTGTATTAGAAAAGTTAGGATTCGATGATAACTCAGTTAAATGCATCAAGGCATTGTACGAAGAACCAACCGCAAGAGTGAAGGTGAATGGGAGTTTATCGGATAGGTTTATATTAGAACGATCGACTCGACAGGGCTGCTGCTTATCACCCACGCTCTTCGCTGTCCTCATTGAGCCCTTGGCCCAAGCGATTAGACAGCACCAAGACATCAGGGGAGTAGAGATAAGAGGGACAGAACACAAGTTGGGTCTATTTGCGGACGACCCGATAGTTTACATGACACAACCAGATATAAGCTTTCCAGCATTGATGGGCTTACTTCAGGAATATGGACACTATTCAGGGTATAAAATGAATGTGACAAAGACGCAGATCTTAACGTTGAATTACTCACCTCCAAAAGGGATCAAAGAAAGCTTCAAAATCAGATGGGACTCAGACGAAATGAAATATTTGGGGGTATGCATTACAAAAGGGATAGACAAATTATACAATGCAAATTATTCACGCATAAACCAAGAAATAAACAAGGATCTGAGAAGGTGGTCACTAATCAACCTAGATTTTAGCTCAAGGATAGAAGTGGTCAAAATGAACATGTTACCGAGACTGCTATACCTATTCCAGTCTCTTCCTATACAAATACCACATAATCAATTCAGGGAGTGGGATAAATTGATATCTCGTTTTATTTGGGGAGGAAAAAGACCTAGGGTTAGATTTACAACTATGCAATTGCCCAAAGAGAGAGGGGGAATGGCAGTGCCTAATCTCGAGGATTATTATTATGCAGCCCAGCTCAGGGCAGTGTTATGCTGGTGTGATTCAAATTATGAAGTCAGATGGAGATACATAGAAACGGGAGGGCTAACAGGGAGGGAGGGCTTTCAGATTCAGACATTGTTAGGGGACATGGAACTTTTTAGGACACAGGGGAAATTATTGGACATGATCACTAAATTCACTCTAGACATTTGGAACACTGTGATTAAGAGATACAAACTGGAAAAAGAAACCAAGGTTCTTAGATGGCTGGCTCATGACAGTAGATTTCAACCAGGGAAAGATGATTGGAGTTTCAAAAGATGGGAGTATAGGGGCATCACGGCAATATGTACTATAATGGATAAAGGGGAGATACAAAGTTTTCAATGTCTTAAGGACGAGTTGATTTGGGTGGAGGAGACTATTACAGGTATATTCAGGTGAAAGATTATTATGCCAAGGAAATAAGAATAGACAAATCTGTAGAACAGAACCCGCTGATTCGATTGGTGACTAATGCATATAAAGGGAAGAAAGTGAGGGCCATTTCAGCTTTATACCAAGCACTGCTTGAGAACAGGGGTAACTCAACTAAATCTCAACTAAATATATAAAGGATAAGTGGGATAGAGAATTGTAGATGGAGATGACCGAGGAGGAGTGGGAAAATGTATGTAGGATTCAGCACTCGGCCACTGCTTCGAGGTTGTGGAGGGAGTTTGGTTGGAAAAATGTCATCAGGTACTTCATAACACCAAAAGTGAAGGGGAGGTATGCACCAGAACATACTGATTGCTGGAGACAGTGTGGCCAGGTTGAGGCTGACCATTTTCACATATTTTGGAAGTGCCCCAAGTTGAAAGAGTACTGGGAAGAAATATGGGGGGCTCTGAAGACGGTTTTGGGTTATGAAGTGCCTATGACTGGATTAGTATTACACTTGGGGAATCTGACTGAGGAAAACGTACAAGGTAGTGATATGTACCTAGTCAAAATCTTGTGTGTCGCTAGTAGGAAAGCTATAACAAGAGCATGGTATAAGATTGATCCACCTACGAAAGAACAGTGGTTGAGCGCGGTAGAGGATATATATAAAATGGAAAGATTCACGTTTATACTGAGGGTGCAAGGGGAGAAGCGTGATTCGAAATGGGTGAAATGGATTGAGTACAAGAGAGAGGAACATATGTAACGTTTATAGGACACCACATGACCATGAAACCAGCAAAAGATGTTATGTAAATAAGAAGTAACCCACATGTCACTATCATTTTATTTTATTATTTTTTTATTGTTTATTATTATTATTATTATTATTATTGTTTAGTTCCTTTGTTGTTGTCTGTATTATTACATTTGCTATGAAACTGTGAATATTTGTAATTTGCAATACTACCATTAAAAATTAAAGTTACAAAAAAAACCGTGTAAAAATTCAAATTGCAAAGACGTCACATTCTAAATGTATTGCACTTTTGCGCGCTTCCCGGGCTAATGTCCACTAGCTGTAAGCCTACGTACAGTACGTAGCCTATCACAAGCAACAAACTCTGTTTCCTAATGAGTGATTGGTTATTTGTGTCACGTGAGCTTAGCGTCACACGGATGTGATTCCCCAGAACAAAAGACCAGCGCTCTATGTAAGTAGACTACCTGCTAGTGTGTTCGCTACACTTTAAGCAGTAGTAACGTTAAAATGAACGATGAAGCGTCGAAAAACAACTGATTTCTTCGGGTCAAAGTTCAGCAAGGTAGCTGAGACAACCACCGTCACTCCAGCCCACAGTGAGCCCTGTGAGGAACCGGAAGTAGAATGGCTACCTGTCGCTGCTCCAACTGGCCCCTCTGCCGCCGCCGCCGCTACCCTCCGCGTTATGAGCCTGTCGCCACATGCACACAGGCTGCTGCGGACATTGCTCTATACAGCTCCCGTGTCCACTGCCAGCGCCCAGAGGTCTTTCTCAACCCTTCGTCGTATGAAGACGTATCTAAGGTCAACAATGACTCAAAGGAGACTCAATGACTTCATGTGCAGCCACACACACGGGGATGCTTTGGCCAGTGTGGATGGTCTCGCCATTGCCAGTGACGTCATCCAGCACAACGAGAGACGGAGGAACTTCTCCGGGAACGTTTAAGACGGGGTGGTGAGCGCTGACATGTTTTAATCCTATGCAACTGGACTTGACGTCTCAAATGATTTATGCTTTCTAATCATACTGATTACACTACTTGATTGTGACCCAAGTGTAGGCTATAATCAGGACAAATGAAAACGGCAATAATAAATAATAATAAATAAAGTTATGCGTTACGAGTGTGGCTGGGGGGGGGGCGTCACGTCATTCGTGGCCCTACCCATTCGAAATGATAGCTAGGCAGCATCAGATGGTGGTCTGTAGGGTGAGTTTGGAGATCAAGAAGCGTGAAGACAGAGCCAAGGAACAAATGATGGAAGTTGAAGAAAGAAGACTGTTGTGTGGAGTTCAGGGAGGAGTTAAGACTTATGTGCAAGCTGAGGGGTGGGAACAGCTCTCTCTACCTCACTCTCAGACACCTACGCACACACACACACACACACAGACACACACACACACACACACACACACACACAACAATGGACAGAGAACTCTTACTACTACTACTAGTACTACTACTACTTTCAGCTGCTCCCGTTAGGGGTCGCCACAGCGGATCCTGTTTCCATGTCTTCCTGTCTTCTGCATCTTCCTCTGTCACACCAGCCACCTGCATGTCCTCCCTCACCACATCCATAAACCTCCTCTTTGGCCTTCCTCTTCTCCTCTTCCCTGGCAGCTCCATATTCTCCATTTTTAACACTCAAATTTTAACATGTGCCTGCACATTGTTTTTAATGACAATAAATTGAATTCAGCATCCTTCTCCCAATACACCCAGCATCTCTCCTCCACACATGTCCAAACCATCTCAATCTTGTCTCTCTTGCTTTGTCTCCAAACCGTCCAAGCTGAGCTGTCCCTCTCATATAATCCTTCCTAACTCTGTCCTTCTTCGTCACTACCAGTGAAAATCTTAGCATCTTCAACTCTGCCACCTCCAGCTCCGCCTCATGTCTTTTGTCAGTGCCACTGTCTCTAAATCATATAACATAGCTGGTCTCACAACCATCTTGTAAACCTTCCCTTTAACTCTTGCTGGTACCCTTCTGTCACAAATCACTCCTGATCATCTTCTCCACCCACTCCACCCTGCCTGCACTCTTATCTGCACCTCTCTTCTGCAATCCCCATTATTTTGGACAGTGGTGGACAATGGCGGAAAGAGAACTAAATGGTCAAAAGTCTGGTTATACTTCTCTAGAGTCAGTACTGTCAGTGCTCATTGCCACAAGTGCAACAAATATTTTAAGGGTGGAAACACAAGCAATATTTCACACTAACTAGCGATGGTGCATGAAATACAGGTGGAGAAATGCAGTTTTTGACTGCCTAGCTTGTAGTGCATCTCTCTTTGCCCCACCCACCTCAGGTATGGTATGTATGCTAGCAGCCTAGAACCCACATAGAGTTAACTAAATTATACAAACATGGCTTAGTGATCAAAAGTACCATCCTGTGTAGACATGAGAAATAGAAAAATGTTAATTCTGTTCTTGGTTTGTTTCATTTTTTCTTTACAAATTAACAAAAGGAACCGATGAGTATTGCTAAGGTATAGAATTGATAAGCAGTATCAGTAAGAGTAGTAGTACTGTTTAAATCTTAACTATACCCATCCTTAGTGCTGAGAGAGGAGGTGTGGTATTGTATGAGGAAGTTGGGAGTGGCAGAGAAGTATGTAGGAGTGGTGCAGTATATGTATGAGGGCAGTGTGACACTGGCGAGGTGAGCGGGAGGGACGACAGATGGGTTCAAGGTGGAGGTGGGGATACATCAAGGATCGGCTCTGAGCCCTTTCTTGTTTGCAATGGTGATGGGCAGGTTGATAGACGAGATCAGGGAGGAGTCTCCTCGGACTATGATGTTCACGGATGACATTGTGATCTGTAGCGAGAGTAGGGTGCAGGTTGAGGAGAGCCTGGAGAGGTGGAGGTATGCACTGGAGAGAAGAGGAATGAAAGTCAGTAGGAGCAAGACGGAATACATATGCGTGAATGAGCGGGAGGACAGTGGAATGGTGAGGATGCAAGGAGTAGAGGTGACCAAGGTGGACGAGTTTCAATACTTGGGGTCAACTTTTCAAAGTAACAGGGAGTGTGGAAGAGAGTTGATGTAGAGTGCAGGCAGGGTGGGGTGGGGGGAGAAGAGTGACAGGAGTGATTTGTGACAGAAGGGTACCAGCAATAATTAAAGGGAAGGTTTACAAGAGGGTTGTGAGACCAGCTATGTTATATGGTTTGGAGACAGTGGCACTGACAAAAAGACAGGAGGTGGAGCTGGAGGTGGCAGAGTTAAAGATGCTAAGATTTCCACTGGGAGTGATGAAGAAGGACAGGATTAGGAACAAGAATATTAGAGGAACAGCTCAGTTGGACAGTGTGGGGACAAAGCAAGAGAGGCAAGATTGAGATGGTTTGGACATGTGTGGAGGAGAGATGCTGGGTATATTGGGAGAAGGATGCTGAATATGGAGCTGCCAGGGAAGAGGAAAAGAGGAAGGCCAAAGAGGAGGCTTATTGATGTGGTGAGAGAGGACTTGCAGGGAGGACATGCAGGTGGCTGGCATGACAGAGGAGGATGTAGAGGACAGGAAGAGATGGAAACGGATGATCTGCTGTGGCGACCCCTAACGGGAGCAGCCGAAAAAGGAAGAAGAAGAAGAAGAAGAAGAAGAAGAAGAAGAAGAAGAAGAAGAAGAAGAAGAAGAAGAAGAAGAAGAAGAAGAAGAAGAAGAAGAAGAAGAAGGAGAAGGAGAAGGAGAAGAAGTTGATGACAGTGGGTGCATTGGATAAACTGAATGTTTTGTTTTGTGTTTTTAAACTTTGCCCACTCATGAATAGCATTATGTACTCCAACAAATTGCCCATCAAAAGCCGTTTTAACGGCCCCATAGTTCTTCTGCTGTGCTGTCGTCAGAGGCAGAGAACTTAGTATGTCGTTGGCCTTGCCTCCCGTAGTGTAAGTCTGAGAATCGTCCGATCCAAGTGGGCCATGGACGTGGTTCGAAGTCAAATGTTCCTGGTGGCGTGATCGTAAATGTGTGTTCATATCGACTGTGTAGAGTGACCGTAGCTCGTGAGCTACCGTGGCACGGTCAGCAATTAGCCTCTTGCCTTTATCCTCGTGACACTAAACTTCGTTCAAAAAACTTCTATAAATTGGTCGAACTGGTCATCACAGTCTTGCTGGACTGTCTGTCATAGGTGTAGCACTTCTGACACCATGTATTGTTATCCTCATAGATCAAGACAACAACGTCCAGGAACATACTCAAAACGATATTCCACTTCGCCTTGACCTTGCTTCATCTGCAATACAAAGTCACCGTCCACAGCGCCACCCTGTGCCATCTCCTTCCATTACATTAGCAATGCTAGCACTAGAGCTAGCGCAAGCAGCAACTTCTTGCTGCTCTTTAGTAGTGTTAGTGTCGTAAGTAGCCACTGTGAAAAAGGTTATTACCTTTGGCAGTTTTGCTAAAAACCGTCTGCTTTCCTCACGCTTCCTCCATTTTTTTCCCAGCACCTCAGCACCACTGGGATAACTTCCCTTCATTTTTCAACCATCCGTAGACCATGCCCAGCTGTTTGTTTACACAAGTCGGTTACTGTCTTCTTGAGTCATTTCCTCAGATGCCCAGTAAGATCATAGAATAGTCCCAATGTAGTGGGGACTGGGGGGAGGGGGGTGTGTGAGACACTCATATATTAATTATTCTGAGGCCATTTTAGCCTATGGATTTTTAGAAAAGAGAAAAAAACATATCTAATTAGAGAAAAGTAAAAAAAAGAATCTTAACCAAACATTTATGAGGTATTTTAAGGAGCCCTTGGTAGTTTGGGGCCTAAGACAATTGACAACCCCTACCTGATGGTAAAGTCCGTCTCCGACTATAGTTGGTGCAAGTAGTGATCACCTTCTTTTAATTTGGATAGTAATAGTAAGGAAAAATCTTTTAATTTGGATATTTGGTCACATGCAGTTGTGTATATCAGACAGCCATTCTGGCTGGCATTCACTCTCTTGGACAGTGACTTTTTTTTTTGGGGGGGGGGACATGTTGGACATGTGTTTTTGTAGTTTTGTAGTTTTTTGGTGGTTTTTTTCTTCGTAGTTTGGTTACAAGTGTTGTAGTTTGGATATGTGTTGTTGTCTTTGTGGTGCACTGCTGTGGGCTGGGGAAGCGACATTTTGTTTCATTTCATGTGTGCAAGTGCATGAAATGAAATGACAAATGTGTCTGATTCCCGATATATGTAAGCGTGTTTGTGCGTGAATCTATTCTCAGTCATCAATCACCACACAAAAGACATAGCATTTGGGCCTTCCCACAATGTTGTCGTTTGAGTCTGTCCTGGCACGGTGAAGCGTGACACCTATATATCCCCAAAGTTCTCTGGCTTGTACAGCCCTTTAGTTAATGCCACGCCCTCGGTGAATTTGCTAGAAGTTAATATGGATGGCAAATGAGGCACACTCACGATGTGTGACTTGAGAAGAGAATTAATGACCGGGGACTCGACTGGATGTACAGTAGCTATTTACCAGTTTATTCAGGTTGGCTACTAGGCGTCTTCATAAAGCATCATCATTCTCTGACACCAAGGAAGCAAGAGTTCAAAGGTGATGCAGCACCGTGTTTAAATTATCATTTGAAAACAAAAACAAAAACTTGGCAGGGTTGCAGATTACTAGTCAGAACACGGACACAGTTTTAAGAGCTTTGGAGACCATCTAGATTTAAAACATGAGTCTGATAGCTGTGACCACTAGATATTTGGCATTTATAATCCCCTTTGGACCTTCCGACCTTCTAGAATTTTTACTTGGGTAGAAAATTACAACCTACAAGATTGAGTTGGCAGACTATCTGTCTCACATCTCTTAACAACATATTTACAGATCACAGGAGAGATATTACATGCAACCAAACACAACTTTCCACACGGTAACAACCAACAGGGACCAGCCTCCTGCTAATGGTAAATGGACCGCATTTATATAGAGCTTTTCTAGTCTAAAAACCACTCAAAACTCTTCACAGTGTATGTCTCCATTCATCAGGAGCAGTTAGGGGTTCAGTGTCTTGCTCAAGGACACTTCGACACGCTCGCCGCAGGAGCCCGGGATCGAACCAGTGACCTTCCGATTACTAGACGACTAGACGACTAGTAACACTTGCCAGTATATCTGGACACCTGTCATAGTGATAGTTGCCTGAGAAATGCACACATATTGTATCACTCACAAAAACTGTCCTCTGTGAAATGATTACTCTGGCTAATCATTTCTAACCTCATTTGTTTTGTTATCCTAGCTCCCACTCTTCTCTTCTCTTCTCTTCTCTTCTCTTCTCTTCTCTTCTCTTCTCTTCTCTTCTCTTCTCTTCTCTTCTCTTCTCTTCTCTTCACTTCTCTTCTCTTCTCTTCTCTTCTCTTCACTTCTCTTCTCTTCTCTTCTCTTCACTTCTCTTCTCTTCTCTTCTCTTCTCTTCTCTTCTCTTCTCTTCTCTCCTCTCCTCTCCTCTCCTCTCCTCTCCTCTCCTCTTCTCTTCTCTTCTCTTCTCTTCTCTTCTCTTCTCTTCACTTCTCTTCTCTTCTCTTCTCTTCTCTTCTCTTCTCTTCTTCCACTCTTCTCTTCTCTTCTCTTCTCTTCTCTTCTCTTCTCTTCTCTTCTCTTCTCTTCTTCCACTCTTCTCTTCTCTTCTCTTCTCTTCTCTTCTCTTCTCTTCTCTTCTCTTCTCTT